>NC_135671.1:41274760-41404760 GCF_964188315.1 Podarcis muralis | reverse complement strand
TTGTGCCCCTCCAGAGGGCAATAAGATAGAATATTAGAATCATAGGATCATAGAGTTGGAATAGACCACAAGGGCCATCGAGTCCAACCCCCTGCCAAGCAGGAAACACCATCAGAGCACTCCTGACATATGGTTGTCAAGCCTCTGCTTAAAGACCTCCAAAGAAGGAGACTCCACCACACTCCTTGGCAGCAAATTCCACTGTCGAACAGCTCTTACTGTCAGGAAGTTCTTCCTAATGTTTAGGTGGAATCTTCTTTCTTGTAGTTTGGATCCATTGCTCCGTGTCCGCTTCTCTGGAGCAGCAGAAAACAACCTTTCTCCCTCCTCTATATGACATCCTTTTATATATTTGAAGATGGTAGCATTTGGGAAAGATCATGGAACAATAAATCGGGCAGAATGATATGTAGGCGGTCCAATATGCCCACCCCTAAAGCACTCTTAGTGCATCCATGGCATGTTGCCATCTGGAGAAGCCCAATCATTGCACATGCAGAAGATGATGGACAGGCTGTTGTGAATTACTGCAATGCTGGGAGAGCAGCAGTGTAGAGAAGGACAAGCAAGGCAGGCCCCATGACAGAGAGAGCTTCACCCTTCAACACCACAACTACCAGTTCTTGCTCCCAAGCATCTGCTGTCTGAGGTTGCTGCCTCACTCTGCCCAATGGTAGGGCCAGCCCTGACTGAAACTTTGGAGTAACTGTGCTCCAAATTTGCTCCCTGAGGCTGGGCTTGAGAGCTGAACATATTTCCTTGCCAAATGTGGAAAGTTTGTAACCTAAAATGGGAGATGGAAAATTGCTTGCATGAGATGCAGCAGTTGCATGCAACATTTCTCCGGTGAAAATAGGGACATCCAATTCCATAATGATAATTTTACTATTTATACCCCACACATCTTACTGGGTTGCCCCAGCCACTCACTCTGGGCAGCTTCCAATATATATAAACATTTAAAAACATTAAGAAATTCCCTATACAGGATTGCCTTCATACGACTCAGGAGTTGGACAACTCCAAACCCTCCAACATTTATCTGATGAAAATAGGGAAGTCCTAAGGAAAAGCGGGACATTCTGGGATCAAATCAGAAATCAGGGATGTCCCTGGAAAATAGGGACACTTGGAGGGTCTGCAGCTGTCATTCATCTTCAGGGTTCAATTCCCTTTCCAGGGCTTGTATGGAGGAGGGAATAATGTACCTGATCTCCAGTGAACATGCATGCCTATACATTAGGGCTGAGATTCTCAACCTTCTTGGGTCCACGGCTCCCTTAACCAACTACATTCTTTCTGCAGCTCCCCCGTGGGGCTCAGGAGCCCAGTTTTGTCACCCCTTGCTTGCAGAGCTGCCAGCCCCTCACCCTTTCCCCCCCTCCCTTGTGGAGTGTTCCCTCAGCCTCCTCTCCTTGAGAGTCCTCTGGGCAGCCGCTGCTGCCGTCCCTGGTCTCTGAGCTGCTCCCCACCCCACCCCAAAGAGAGGTGCCTCCTCACACTGCCCCACAGAGGCCTGGGAAGCACCCCCTGGCCACCCCAAGAGGCACCCTTCGCCTGGGGAGCTTGTAGCCAGGGCTGCTGCAACAAACAGCTGTGCAAGCCTTTAGGAGGCAGAGACAAGAGAGGGCCTCAGAGAGGAGGAAAGAGGGACAGAGGCCAGTGTTGCCCGCAGCACCCCTGACCATCATTCAAGGCACCTCAGGGTGCCACGGCACACTGGTTGAAAACCATTGCAACAGGGTACCACGCGCAGTACAGTCTTCTGTTTCACACACTGCACCTGCTAAAATCTATTTCGAACTGTGAATGACATATTGTGGGTCTCATGGTTTCTGGCATGTATTTAACTCAAACACAGACACTGGCTTAGCTTTAAAACTGTTTGCAGAACAGATGACTACATTAGGCACAGTAGAGCCTTCAGTGATGTGCAATTGTGTGTGCTGCCCAGTGGGGGGAGTTCAGGCAGAGATTTGTGGTATTAAAAATGGTGTCCGTACAGATGTGCAGCTGTTTCTGCCTGTGCAATGTGGAAGGGTGTGTGATCCAGGCAAAGTAAGCCATGATCAAGGCAGGAACTGTAGGAAACAAGTCCCTACACCATAATCTTAAGAATGTTTTTTCAAAGATAAGTCCCACTGAAAGCAATTGAGCAAGTGATTGCAATTGACTTAAATCCCACTGCTTTTAAGGGGCATTACAGTGCAATCCTTAGATGCCTACACAGGGTCTACTCGCATGAAAGTGTTTATAGCAGCCTCCACCAACCTGGTGCCCTCCAGATGTTTTCACCCACAACTCCCATCAGCTCTAGCAAGCATGCACTGATGAGAGTTGTGTTCCAAAACATCTGGAAGGGGTCATGTTGGTGAAGACTGGTTTATTTGCAGCCTGTGTCATGGCTCCCTTTAGCTGCACCAGGAGTGCTGGCTGCAGCCCTGGACATATTTAATATAAATTAATCCACCTGAACCCAGTGGCACTTACTGCTGAGTAACCATGCATGGGAGTGAGCTGTAAGCTACCATAGAGAGTTGGACTAATTTGATAAAAGTGCCCCCATGACCTCTTCCTGTCAGACTTTTAAAATGTATGATTACTGTATTTGTTTCCCTCTTGCTTTGTTTATTTTGCAACACTTCTTGTGAAAATAGTTCTATATTTTTCTATATTATTATTTTTTGTAGATTATTGCCAGTTTGTGAATATGTCCTAGGGAAACCTAATCAGATGGGTGGGGAATAATAATAATAATAATAATAATAATAATAATAATAATGGAATAGGACATTCCTATTTTCAGCAGAGAAATGTTGGAGGGTATGATTCTATGCTAAGTGTGTCATTCTGAGCTCATTGGAAGAACGGTGGAATATAAATATAATAATAAATCAATAAATAAGGTGACAAGCTTTGACTGCAGGTTAAGCTGCCACTAAAGGTAGAGACACATGAGGGGATGAAAAAGCTGCAAATTCTACTCTGGTCCAATATTGTCTGAGGGCTTATTTCCATTCTCTCTGCTCATTTCTTGTTTGCCCTTCTTTCTTTCTCAGGCTTCCCCCACTCATTTCTCTTGCCAACCCCACAAGGTCTCTGTTTTGCAAGTACTCTGCCTCTTCTGCCCCCTCTCCCCCCTGGGCTGTTTCTGCTTCCTTTCAGCAATGCACACCTTCTCCCATCTCTTGGATCTCATTCCGATGCAAATAGCTGTTTCTGCAGAGGGTTTTTTGTCAGGCCTCAAGACACTGCAACCCTGCTAATTACTGGTTAGCGCGTACACACACACACACACACACACACACACACACACACACACACCCTGCCGCCCCAAAGCAGCTTCTGTTTGCAGCTTTTAAATGCACACCTTAAATGCAAATACACATTTAACATGCTGTCCACTTTGACCCTAAGTTGCACTGTTTCTCAACATTCTATTGCCGGGCAAGTAATTCAAATTAAGATGTGACACTCACTTTTGCTGTTCTAAATGGCCTCTCTGCAAACTATTTCTTGTGCATGCCTTTCTTGTCAATGAGATGACTCTACTATTAGGTAAAGTGAGCTCAGGTTAACCCTTTCATGTACGCAAGTGTGAGTCAGTAATTGTATATTTCAACAGAAGAGATGTGGGTGTTGCACAGCTTACTGTCCACCCTGATCATTTCAAGCATCTTTTTCATTGGTGCCCTTATGTGAGAAAAGCACCTGTCTCCATAATTACCTCCTCCAACTCACATCAGCCCCAGTCAGCATGGCCAATGGTCAAGGATGATGGAGTTGTGGCCCTCCTGCATTGGTCACCCTGCTTGGAAGAAATAAACTACAAATCCAAGAGTACAAAAATCAAAGTGCTGAGTAGCCATTTGGAACAAAAGAATTGAGCCTGGTGGCCGACAGCTGAGTTGCTGCTGTGAGTGGCAAGCAGGTCCCTCCTTTTATGCAGGCTTTTGCAACTTTTTCTGGCAGTTATGTCACCCCTTACAAGGTATTTAGCAATGCTGTTGTCAAAATAATAGATTTACTGAAAAGGAAAAAGGGTTAAGGGTCAAAAAACAAGCCTGAGGCAGGAGTTGGTTTGCTTGTGAGGAATTCAAATGTACAGCAATCACAACAGAAAACTGGGACATTTTATTCCTGGGTAAGAAGCAGCTGCCTCCAGATATTATATCCAACTATATAAGTTTGGAGTCAGAAATTATATGGATCTGTTCCTCAGGTTCTTGATGACTCACTGAGAACTGATGCAGGAATGCAGCCTGGCTGACTTCCAGCGAGGGAGTGGGGGGAAGAAAGAGACAGATCGCCCCTCTGCTCAGAAAAGAAGGCTATGTCAATCACCAATGACACCCTGAGAATCTTTCTGGAGAGCAAGAGGCCCATGCTAGGAAAGGAGTTTGTGAACAGAACCCACTGGCTGGCAGCTCTGCAACTGGTAGTCCGACTACCTTTTGGAGAAAGAGCACTGGAGATTTTACTCACTCATATAGTTGAAAATATATTTAGGTTGTTTCTTCCATTTCTGAAAACCCCAAACAAAAAAAGGAAAAAAGAAAACTTATCCATTCTCCTCCCAATATTAAGAAGGCCAGAAGAAAACACAGTTAAGCTCAGCCGCACAGTCCAACTAATAAACAGTCCAACTAATAAATGGCCTGAGAGCCATTTGAAAAGCATAGGTGTGCCGGAAGCTGCCTTATACTGAGAGTGAATCATAGAATCATAGAGTTGGAATAGACCACAAGGACCATCGAGTCCAACCCCCTGCCAAGCAGGAAACACCATCAGAGCACTCCTGACATCTGGTTGTCAAGCCTCTGCTTAAAGACCTCCAAAGAAGGAGACTCCACCACACTCCTTGGCAGCAAATTCCACTGTCGAACAGCTCTTACTGTCAGGAAGTTCTTCCTAATGTTTAGGTGGAATCTTCTTTCTTGTAGTTTGGATCCATTGCTCCGTGTCCGCTTCTCTGGAGCAGCAGAAAACAACCTTTCTCCCTCCTCTATATGACATCCTTTTATATATTTGAACATGGCTATCATATCACCCCTTAACCTCCTCTTCTCCAGGCTAAACATGCCCAGCTCCCTTAGCCGTTCCTCATAAGGCATCGTTTCCAGGCCTTTGACCATTTTGGTTGCCCTCCTCTGGACACGTTCCAGTTTGTCAGTGTCCTTCTTGAACTGTGGTGCCCAGAACTGGACACAGTACTCCAGGTGAGGTCTGACCAGAGCAGAATACAGTGGCACTATTACTTCCCTTGATCTAGATGCTATACTCCTATTGATACAGCCCAGAATTGCATTGGCTTTTTTAGCTGCCGCGTCACACTGTTGGCTCATGTCAAGTTTGTGGTCAACCAAGACTCCTAGATCCTTTTCACATGTACTGCTCTCAAGCCAGGTATCACCCATCTTGTATTTGTACCTCTCATTTTTTTTTGCCCAAGTGCAATACTTTACATTTCTCCCTGTTAAAGTTCATCTTGTTTGTTTTGGCCCAGTTCTCTAATCTGTCAAGGTCGTTTTGAAGTGTGATCCTGTCCTCTGGGGTGTTAGCCACCCCTCCCAGTTTGGTGTCATCTGCAAATTTGATCAGGATGCCCTTGAGTCCATCATCCAAGTCGTTGATAAAGATGTTGAATAAGACCGGGCCCAAGACAGAACCCTGTGGCACCCCACTAGTCACTCTTCTCCAGGATGAAGAGGAACCATTGATGAGACCCTTTGGGTGCTTCCAGACAACTATTGATGAGCACCCTTTGGAGTGCTTCCAGACAACCTGATTATCGAGCATTCAACCTGATTTATTTATTTTTACAGGGAGATTAGATGATGTTGGCTCTTTAATGAACATTTGTTCTGATTTGTTTGTGCGGAGGTTAGATTACAGTTGCATCAAAGCAAGTGTTTCGCACCATTTTCTAATGCATTTCTCCATTACTTTGTCAGGAAAAGTCTGATCTTTTGGGGAAGCAAGTTTGTTGTGCAAGAGTTCAAAAAACATCTTTAATTGTGTATTTTGAATTTGCAGGTGTGAATCTCAGCAAAAAATAGTTCTGTGATCTGCAAGTTCCCTGAATCAGTGCTATTCTATTGCCCATCCAGCTTAGCACTGTCTACACTTAACAGCAAGAGTTTGAGAGAGGGAGGTCTCCTAGACCTCCAGCAAAGATGCAGGAAGGCCCCGGGGGGGGGGGGCGGGGGCGGCTGTGCCCTATTATTGTCTTTTTTAAAAAATAATTTTTATTAACAGGCCAATCACATCACATTATCATATCACATTAATTCCAAATTATACAGCCAAATTTTAAATTTTGTTGGGGATACTCCGCTCGAGTCCAAAACAGCATCACTTATCTTACTGCTTTCATTAGACAGTTCTGTCCAGTTTGATCCGGATAGTCCTTTATTACTTCCTTTCTCTTCTTGTGGTTATAATAAATTCCTTTCTTTGCGATCTCTGATGATTTTCACAAGCAGGTTGAAAGCTGGCATTCTATGTGGATTTTTGTACTCTTCCAAAAATCATATCGGTCAGGGACAGCCTCTGTACAACGCTTCCATACACAAGATTAGTCTCCGATCTGTCCTTTATTTTTCAAATAAATCAGATCAAATGAGTCTGGGGGCTCTGTCAGGTCAAACTTGCATTCCAACATTCCTTCTCATTCAAACAGTCCTGATTCTCCTCCCCCAGTCCTTCTTCCTCCGACAAGCCTGTCTTAGCGAGACGCCATATTTTAACTGCGTCATAAGAATTTCCCTCTTTTCTCACCATTCTCCAGTCATCTTTCCTGTTTTAATCCATCCCACATAGTTCTTAAAATCCTGCCTGTGATTCATAAAAACGCAATGATCTTGTTTCTATCTGGGGTGAAGGGTTATTGGCTGTGCCCTATTATTGTCATGGGACATACTGCCCTTGTGATCCGTGTCTATGCCTCCAAGTTTTAGTTTGTCAGTGCTCCCGGAGGCCTGGGCAAGGTCTCCCTCTCTCCTTCCCTCCCTCCCTCTGCAGGATTTGAAGCAGAGGCACCATGCCATGCGTCTTTTCAGAAATTAGTGTCTTCTTGTGTTTGGAAAGTGATAAAGAGCTCAGGGGTGAAGGTATCTGAGTCGTATGTGTGTTGCCCAGAGAGCAGAGCATAAGGGTGGACTAAAAGGGTGAGTAAGATCATACAGCTGGCACCCCATAATAACCATGCCTAAGGGCCATGGCATCCCAGAGTCTCCCTTTCCCACTATCATGGCTACTTATAACAGGGAGGTTTATATATACCAGCATCTCCTTAACTACAACTCCCCTGTAGCTGCTGAGGTCCTCTCACAAATCCCACAAAAACAAATTAGAGATGAGCTTGCAGTATCTCCAAATCTGGGAGAGCTTTGTACAGCTATTAACCAAATGAAAAACAACAAAGCCAGCGGACCTGTTGGGATACCTGCCAAAGTCTTCAAAGTGGGCAGAATTAAACTTATACAACAACTTCACAAGCTCATCAAAAAAATCTGGGAGAGAGAGGAGATCCCAGTAGATTTTAGGGATGCCAAAATTATCATGAACATGAAAAAGGTGACAGAATGGATTGCAGAATCTATCATGGCATCTCTTTACTAGCTGAGGCCGGCAAAATTCTTGCATGGATCTTAGCAAACCGTCTCTTAACAATATCTGAGGTGACCCTTCCTGAATCCCAAAATGGTTTTTGACCTTCTACGGGAACAGTGGACATGATTTTCACCTCTTGACAGCTTCAAGAAAAATGCAGAGAGCAAAACCAACCCCTGTATACAGCATTTATTGAGCCTAGGGATTGCTGATCAGAAGATTAGCAGTTCAAATTCCTGCAACGGGGTGAGCTCCCGTTGTTCGGTCCCTGCTCCTGCCAACCTAGCAGTTTGAAAGCACGATGTGCAAGTAGATAAATAGGTACTGCTCCACCAGGAAGGTAAACGGCGTTTCCATGCGCTGCTCTGGTTCGCCAGAAGCGGCTTAGTCATGCTGGTCACATGACCCGGAAGCTGTACGCTGGCTCCCTCGGCCAATAAAGCGAGATGAGCGCCACAATCCCAGAGTCGTTTGCGACTGGACCTAATGGTCAGGGGTCCCTTTACCCTTTACCTTTAAGGCCTTCAACACTGTACATCTCAATGCCCTGTGGTCTGTCCTTCTGAAAACTGGCTGCCCAGATAAATTTGTGAACATGATAATATGACAGCAGCAATTGCAGATAGCAATGGCTCTCAAAGTGAACCATTCACAAGTGGGATCAGGTGTTAAACAGGGTTGTGTTATCGCCCTAACTCTATTATTTTCATTGTCATGATCCTACAGTTTGTCAAAGGGAAACTCCCCACCGGGGTAGAAATCATATACTGAATCAAACAAATGAAAAGCTCTTTAATCTGAGTAGGTTGAAAGCAAAGAGTAAGGTTACCATAACTTAAGTCATAGAGCTTCAGTATGCTGATGACAACATAGTGTGTACAACTACCCAAACCATCCTAAATATCTTCAAAGAAGCTTTCAAAGAAAACTTGGGCTATTGCTCAATATCCAAAAAACCAAAGTGCTGCACCAACAAGCACAAAACAACCTATTGGCAGCACCTCAAATCCAACCTAATGGTGTAACATTGGAAAATGTTGATCACTTTCCCTACCTGCACAGTTATCTTTCCACAAGGGCCAACACTGATGCCGAAATCCAGCATTGCCTGAGCTCTGTAGCTTTCTCCTGACTGAAACACAGAGTGTTTGAGGACCAGGACATTCACAGGGGAACCAAAATGCTTGTTTACAAAGCTAGTGTACTGCCAGCCTTACTGTATGCTTGGGAAACATGGACCACTTATAAACGCCATCATCAACTCCTCGAAAGATTCCATCAATGGTGTCACTGAAAACTTTTACACATGACTTGGGAAGACAGGTGAACAAATGCCAGTGTACTAGAAGAAGCAAAGATCACCAGTGTTGAAGCAATGATTCTTCAATATCAACTTGGTTGGTCTGGTCATAATTGTTCAGATGCCTGATTATCGTCTTCCAAAGGAACTACTCTATTCAGAACTTAAAAATGGAAAGCGTAATGCTGGTGGTCAAAAAAGAGGTTCAAAGACTCTCTCAAGGCAAATCTAAAAAAATGTAGTATAAACACTGACAACTGGGAAACACTGGTCTGCAAGCACTCCAGTTGGAGAACAGCCTTTACCAAAGGTGTCTTGGGTTTTGAAGGCACTTAAACTCAGGATGAAAGAGAGAAACTGCTAGGAGGAAGGCACGTTTGGCAAACCCTCACCGGGACCAACTCCCGTCCAGAAACCAATATCCCCACTGTGGAAGGATGTGTGGATCCAGAATTGGCCTCCACAGTCTCTTACAGACTCATTGTTAAAACCGTGTTCATGGAAGACAACCTTACTCAGCTACAAGGGATCACCAAAGAAAAAGATAGCCCATGGACCACAAAATAATTTCCCCCTTTTGAAATGCCCCAGAGCTATCTCTGGTCAAAAGTGTTGCTTTTGTACAATGTGCTTTAACACACAACCACATTTATGAAAAAGAACTTGAGATTTTAGGAATAACAAGCTCTGCATCCAATCAGTCCGTGGCAGCTATTAATAGCTACTAGGCAGGATGGCCATCTTCTGTTTCCACTGCTGGAGGTCGTTTGTCTTGGAATTCTGGTTGCTGGGAATCCCAGGTGGGGAGATGGTCCTGCTGGTGAGCTTCCCATCGGCATCTGGTTGGACATTGTGTGGGATGTGGGACTAGATGGGCCACTGGCTTGATCAAGCAGGTCTATTCTTATGTTACTGTAAGTCTCATTAATTTCCACAAGGCTTCTGCACAATTCGTCTTCTCTGGATTGGGATCCTTGGGGACGGGAGATGTCATATAGGGATGGGGAACTTTTGGCCCTCCAGAGGTTGCTGAACTAGAACTTCCATGAGTGCCAGCAAACATGGCCAATGGCCAGGAATGGTGGGAATTACAGTAGAGCATCATTTGAAGGGCATCATTTGAACAGGTCCCCCACCTATCATCCCTGGAGGGGGTGCTGTTTGTGCTGTCTGATGTGTCACCATGCTTTCCGTGGTGCTGAGGGAACCAGGACCCCTGGTTCTCTCTTTAGCCTTGGGAGAGGCATGGAATGGAGGCTATGTGCTTCCCATGTGCTTTGCATCCTATGCACTCCCACCTCTGGTTTGGGGAGTGGTGGACACACCATGTTAGGCACAATCCATATCTATCCTGTTGCTTCTTAGGAAATTCTGCCTTTTTATGCATTTCCCTATCAAACTGGCTTTGATCTGGATTGAGTAAAAGAACAACGTAGCTGCCTCTTGAGCCAGAAATGTGCACACAGCATGTAGACAGATGTATTTGGGCTGGTGTGTGTGAGAGAGAGAACTCAAGGGTTTTGTTCCCAGCCCTGAAAGGAGATGTGCGTGCTCTTCCGCTCTAGCTGCTCCTTGCCTCTGGAGTGTGAAGGCCACGCTAACGAGGCATGAAGGGAATGTTGACAGGAGAAAGGGTCATGGCAGCAGGAGGTGCCTCTGTGTGTCGCCGCCCCTATTCCTCCCTTCCAAGGGGGCAATGGTTCCAGTTAGGACCAGGTTTAGGGGTCCCAGGCAGCCCCCCCCCATGCTGTGAAGAGGGTGGCAAGAGGGGTTCTGGTTGCATGGATCTGGCGTGGAGTGTGTGTATGCCAGTCATTGGCACTTTGCAGTTCTTTGGAAGGGAACCAGGCAGTTAAAGAACGCATGTTAAAACATTTTGCTAAATTCTGCACGCACAAAACTCAATTTGTTGACTTGAAACAAAACCTACTGACTCCAATATTTAGGGGCTGCACAGAATTCAAACAGCTGCAAGAACAAAAAGTTTCCTTAATTCTTATTTAATGTTACGCCGATTCCCTCGGTATTTTTACTACCCTCAGAAGCTTAGGGAAGCTTGGCCTGGGAGGGGGCTAGTTCTCTGTGGCAGCCCCTAAATTGCAGAAGTGACTTCCCACAGAGTGCAGCTAAAACAGGTGCAGTCCCGGTTTTATGAAAGCCATCCCAGTTTCTGATTTGATTCCAGAATGTTCCTATTTTCCTTAGGATGTCCCTATTTTTATCAGAGAAATGTTAGTGGGTAGGGAGTGAGGTGACTCCTGAGCCAAGGAGATAAGTAACTACACAACCTTTAGAAGACAGCCCAGGATAGGGAAGTTTTTTAAGGTTTAATATTTTCTTATGTTTTTATATATGTTGGAAGCCACCCAGAGTGGCTGTGGCAAATTATCATTATATTATTATGGAATATGGCACCCCTATTTTCACCAGAGAATGTTGGAGAGTATGTGAGACTTTTTGGTGAAGGGTGGATAACAAATCTAAGGAAGGAAGCTTTGGGGAAGATCCACAAACGCTTTGCATGATGTTTTCAGATGGATCTGGGAATGTCTCATGCCTGATACCCTAGAAGGCTGCTGCAAGTCAGAGCAGGAAATACTGGCCTGGCCTGGCGGCCCCCTCCTCCCTGGGCCCCCAGATTATACTGGGAATCATTTCAGCCCACTTTGCTTTTCCTCAGGATGCCGTTTGGCTGCATCGGACTTCGGGATGACAAGAACTACAACAGCCTGTCTGACATCACGGACAAGTATGAGATTGGGCAGCTGCTACGGGCGTAAGTAGGGTAGCAGAATGAAGAGCCCCCGGCTGAAGAGCCGCAGCTCCCTGTGGCCTCCGGGGAAGCACCCCAAGGGAGCAAAGGAGCCGGGCCACTGGCAGGCTGGGCTGTTGGGGGCGGGTCTTTGTGTCTTTGCCACCCATTATTTGGAATCATAGCTGTCAAGTTACAGATTTGAAAATAAGGGACCAGCAGCCTTGAAAATAAGGGACCAGCAGCCAAAATAAGGGACCTGCAGCCTCACTCATTCCAGGCACTCCAGTCTTCCTGTCCTCCTGCAGTTTGGTCAAACTCATGCTGGGTAGCTTCGAGAACACTGTCCAACCAACTTTGTAACCAGAGGTTCAACTGAATAGAATCTGAATCACATGCACCACAAGGCCTATGCAGCCTCAACTTAAGATGGCTCCCTGGCCTGGCTTTGCACTGCTAAGTTTGCAGCAGCACGTGCAACAAAATGGCGTCCAGCTTTCAAAAAAACCCTCAGCTTGCATTAACTAGCCACACACAAGGCATGCAAGCTCCACCCCACAGTCGTTCTTAGACTTCTTATTGGGTGAGCAACACAGCCAAGCAACACAGTTGGATCCTCCCTCCTCCCTGGGCGGCAGGGAGGGAGGGAGAGGAGCTGCTTCCTTTGAAATTTAAGGGACATCATTTAAGGGACATCCATCAATAAGGGACAGCAGCGGGACCGCGCTGGAATAAGGGACTGTCCCTTTAAATAAGGGACACTTGACAGCTATGTTTGGAATGTCCTGTCACAGCAATTGGCCAGACGCCCTTTGGCATTTCTGGCACAGCTGCAGCATCCTTTCTTCTCTTTCGCACGGCCATCCTGCACCCAGCAGCCTCAGAGCAGCCACAGCATCTTCTCACCCTTGCCTGGCGCACGTGGAAGTTGGCACTTGGCAGCAGGACAGAGCTCTTGGCCTCGCGTCTCTCACGCCACTGCTTTGCGGCTGCCCACCCTGTTAGCCCTTAACCCCTTCCTTCCCTTTGCTCTGCCTTCAGTGCCCCTGACGCACATAATAGCTATGTACTTTTAAAGCACATTTCCCCCCAAAGAATGCTGGGAACTGTAGCTTATTCTTCACAAAGCTATAATTCCCAGCACCCTTAACAAACGGCAGTTCCCAAGATTCCCTGGGGTGTAGGGTGTGCTCTAAATGCATGGCACATATGCAGCCGGTGAGCAAGGGGCAGTTAGCAGCTCCGACGATTGTTGCTTTCGTTTTAGCCCATACCCTGCCTGCCATTTTGCCACAAGTGAGCAGGAAGAAGAGGAGCACGGCTTCTCCAAAATGGCCTCCTAGGCTGCGAAGGATCCATGAACTGACTGCTGGGAGAGACAAGCTGAAGGCCAGAGGGTAGTCCCTTCAGGACAGCACAGGCGGCAAATGTCCAGCCAGCCTATTTGGCATCTTCAATGCACCACAACCATTCAAACTTGCCCGGGTGCCTCTGGACTTGGTTTGGTCATTGCATTTACTTCATGCGAGATCACATTCACCCGGTGCTATACCAGCTGCACTGGCTCCCGGTGGAGTACAGGATCAGGTTTAAGGTGCTGGTTTTAACCTTCAAAGCCCTATACGGCCTAGGACCCTCGTACCTACGGGACCGCCTCTCCTGGTATGTCCCACAGAGGGACTTACGGTCCTCAAACAAAAACATCTTGAAGGTCCCAGGCCACAGAGAGGTTAGGCTGGCCTCAACCAGAGCCAGGGCTTTTTCGGCTGTGGCTCCAATCTGGTGGGACGCTCTGTCACAAGAGACTAGGGCCCTGCGGGACTTGACATCTTTCCGCAGGGCCTGCAAGACGGAGCTGTTCTGCCAGGCCTTTGGTCGGGGTTCAGTCTGACTCCCTCTCCCCTTTCATAATAACTTGCATGAAAGTGGCCTCCCAATTTTTCTCACAGGCCCATATAAGTTCAGCACAAACAGTTGGGCCTGGTGAGCATTTAAGGTCCCCAACCCTAATCTGCAGGTTGCCATCTGATTGGATTTTATTCTGATCCTGATGTGAGGATGTATTTTAATTGATTGTCTGATTTTATGTTAATGTGTTATTCATTTGATGTTAGCCGCTCTGAGCCCGGCTTCGGCTGGGGAGGGCGGGATATAAATAAAATTTATTATTATTATTATTATTATTATTATTATTATTATTATTATTATGCCTTCCCTCTGAGGAGAGAAGGCAGCCCATGTCCTCACTTCCTCCTCACAACAACCTTGTGAGGTAGGATGGGTTGAGATAGTGATAGCCCAAGGTCACCAAGTGAGTTTCATGGCTGATGAGGATTTGAACCCTGGTCTCCCAGGTCCCAGTCCACCACTTGAGAATAGGAATGGGGTATCCTCCAAAAGTTCCATCAACCCCACCCAGCATGGCCAAAGGTCAGGAATGATGGGACTTGTAGTCCAGCAATATCAGGTGGGTCACAGGTTCCCTATTCCTCCCCTAAAAGCTATGCTACACTCCAAAAAGTGGCCTCAAACCCAAAGCATGGAGAACTGATATATTATTGTTTATCAGCCATGGCAGCTGAAAGGGCCCTCTAAAGTCTGAGGCAACAGGGCACAGGCTATCACCTTTCTGCCCCGCTTGCTTGCTTCCCCAAGACATGATCTGGCCAGCTACTCGAGAAAGCAAGATGCTGAACGAGGCAGCCTGGGCGGCTCATCTAGCAGCAGCAGAGCAGTTTTCACAGCGAAAGCGGGTTTCTTTTTTGCCCTCCCCTGTCCCACAGGAAGGAGTTCTGTGAGATTTGTGTGGCCCGCGAACGCCAGACAGACCGACTGTATATCTGCAAGAAGTTTCTCAAGAAAGACGGGCGCAAGGTGCGAAGGGCAGCCAAGAATGAAATCCTCATCCTGAAGATGTACGTGTCTGAGATGGGGGGTTAGGAGTGGGGGGGGGATGCTGGGAGTCATCCACACTTGCCCTCGCTCTGCCACTTTCTCCCGAGGAAACCTGATTGTGGGTTTTCCCAGGGAAAGTGGCAGGGTAAGCAGAATGGGTGGGGTAGAAATATTATTCTTACCTCCCCAAAGTCCCTTTGCCAAAGGTCCCTCCATCCTGCAGGCAGCCCAGGTTGGCGTGTCTGTGCCAGCGGACTCCTGGGTGCTCCCTGGCCCTCATCTGTGTATAAAGCTTGTGTGTTTTCTCTGCTGTTCTTCTGTAAATCATAACACTCCCCATAGCTTCTTTTCAGCAAACTGCCAAGTTGACAGGCTGTGGAGCGAGTTCATGGCCACCGAGCCAGAGTTAAGCTCGCAGCTAAATGTTCAAAACAAAAAAAATTCCTTCCAATAGCACCTTAAAGACCAACTAAGTTAGTTCTTGGTATGAGCTTTCGTGTGCATGCACACTTCTTCAGATACCTCAGATAGCTAAATGCACACTTCTTCAGATACCTCAGATAGCTTCAGATAGCTAAATGTTCAGTTATAGCAACGGAAGTGAGGCGTTGGGGCTGGGGAGCTCCAGGATTGTGAGGAAATGAGACAGGGAGACTGGGGGACATGAAAGGAGAATAAAAATATTCACGAAAGCAAATGCATCAGGACAAAAAGGTTGCCATCTGTTGTGGGGGTGGGGGGTGGGGTTCCACGGGAAGGCTCCTCTGGTCTTTAACATCTCATGATATATGGTTTGAAGGCTGGTCGGTTTAAGAAATATTTTGTAATTAGGAAATTATATACAGTATGTGGGTATATATACACACTGCTGCATTATGAGGCAGAAATTCCACAGATAAAGCTTTCCCTTCACCGGCTCTGCATGCTGAGAAAATCACCACTTGTTGAAAACTGTACCAGGTGGGGTGATGGTGGAAATATATCTATCCTACCTAGTAAGGGCCAAGCAAGGAAACTAAAATCCAGAGCAGAGAAGGCAGGACATCTTGGTGGAATAACCACAAGGTGTGCCAAATGTGAAATGCCTGGTTCTTATACTGCACGAAAGGTGAGGACCCTCTGGCGTATGGGCCAGTTTTGGCTCACCAAATATCCTTCTCGCTCAGCTGTTCCTGGTAAACAAGGAGGAGAGGAACATATGTTGCTCCAGGATCTGGAAGGTGTTTGTATTAAAGCCCTTCTAAAATGGAGGGGGGCGCTCCATTTTAAGAGCAAGTTCAGTGCAAACTCCTTTGTGATCCTGGAGCAAGTCTTCTGAAGAGCACAGCTTAGAAAAGGCCTGTGACTTTATGTCATTGTGATGCCAAGTGGTTGACAGGTGGGTGTCAAATCTGTCCCACAAGCGGCAGGACAGGTAGGGCTCCAGCCCACTGCGCAGGGGAGGGGGGGTCCGCCTCCTGTGTTACAGCCTAGAAGTGTCCCCACAGCCCCCTCCCTTCCCTGTGGTAAGTGGGTGAATATGAACTTCCCCTGTGTGGTCTGGGGCATTTGTATTATTTGTGTTATTAAATTTATAACAAAGAATTTGTATACTGCCTAATCATAAAAACCTCTAAGCAGCTTATGGAAGATATAAAATGACATTAAAATCATCAGTAACAACCGGAAGTTAAAAATAAGACTTAACAAATTGTAAGTAAAACCACCAATTACACACACACACACACACACACACACACACACACAAACACACACACCCCAAAATAAAATTACATATTAAAATACATGCCAACTTTACACATCTTGGCAGCCTTGCTTAAACAAAAACGCTTTTAGCAGACACCAAGAACAATAAAGTGAAGGTGACTGTCTAATGTCAATTGGCAGGCAGTTCCGGAGGGTAGATGCTACAGCGCTGAAAGATTGCTGAGAACTGCAAAACAAACATTAAGTGGCATTTATAATCCCAGTGGTTTCTGGCACTGTGATTGTTTCATTAATATTTTTATACCCCCCCCCCCAATGTATCACAAAATTCAAAGTTAATAATAATAATAAATTTTTTATTATTATTTATACCCCAGCCATGCGGCTGGGTTTTCCCAGACACTCTGGGCAGCCCCCAACAGATTAAAAACAGAATATAACGGGGTTTGTGTGGGGTTCCCAAGTTCTTCAGGCTGTGGATGAAACTACATGTGACACAGAGTTCTGTGAGGATGTGTGATTTCCCATCCCAACACAGAGTGCACTTGAAGTGTGAGGAGAGAGGGCCCTTGCCACTTTCTATTCCTGCCACACCCAGCCTTAAAAATCATGCCTAATCTGCTTTTGACTGCACCAGGGGGCAGGATCCATGTTGGGGGGACAGAACCTCAGTTACCGTATTTTTTGCTCTATAAGACTCACTTTTTCCCTCCTAAAAAGTAAGGGGAAATGTGTGTGCATCTTATGGAGCAAATGCAGGCTGCGCAGCTATCACAGAAGCCAGAACAGCAAGAGGGATTGATGCTTTCACTGCGCAGCGATCCCTCTTGCTGTTCTGGCTTCTGAGATTCCGAATATTTTTTTTCTTGTTTTCCTCCTCCAAAAACTAGGTGCATCTTGTGGTCTGGTGCGTCTTATAGAGCGAAAAATACGGTAGTTAAGTTTTTTTATTGTTTTGCTTGATGGGGGGGCAGCTGCCTCCCTGCTCCCCCCCTGGCTACGCCCATGCTGTTAAACCTAGCTTTTACAGTTAATTTTGCTGCTAACGGCAACAGATTTCATGCCTGCTAAAGACAACCTTAACTTGAGGTGCTAACTGCCAAATCATTTGGAAAATATCCCTGTTTCTGCTTTGTAGTTGCACAGCCCAACCCATGTGAGCACTCACATAACTCTCACCCTCATTTTGTGCTAGCATTTGCTAGGGGGAAAGGAGGAATATTAATATTTCTCTTTAAGCAAGTCTCCGTTTCTGCAAGGCAGGTGGATGTAAAAGAAAGAAAGAAAGAAAGAAAGAAAGAAAGAAAGAAAGAAAGAAAGAAAGAAAGAAAGAAAGAAAGAAAGAAAGCCTAAGGCAGAGAGAGCCAAAAGGGAAAGGTGGCAGCCCCTCACCTGTTTCCATCCTAAATTGCAAGCAGCCAACCCTCCCCGCATCTCTGTTTGCCACCATCAAAGCTGTGCATTTGATTCCCAGCTCAACCTGACATCGTCAGAGCTGGTTTTAGCCTCTTTAGACATCTAAAGGCCAGGCATGCATTATTGACTAGGGCCTTGGGGGCTGGCTGGGATTTCTGCTGACTTGGTCTTTGCACAAATGGTCCCTCAGGTGCAAACAACAACGCCAAACTGGCAGGGGACAGGCAGCAAGAATGGTGGAAGGAGTCAGATCAGGAGAGAGAGGAGATGGAGGACTGGGCTGGTACTGAAGCAGTTCGGAGGGGTGGGGAGTGGATACTCGTGGAGGGAGCAGGACAGGAGCTCACGCATCTCTGCATTTTTCTTCCAGGGTGAGTCACCCCAACATCTTGCAACTGATTGACACCTTTGAGACGAGAAAGGAATTCTACATCATCCAGGAACTGTAAGTTTCTTTCTTTTCTTTTCTTTTTTAATTTTTTTATTAAGTTTTAACAATACACAATAGAAAATAGAAAAATACAAAGACAAGAACAAAAGAGATATAAAAATACATACTACAAAATACAACAATACAGACATTAAATACAAAAATACATACATTAACAAACTAATAAAAATAAATTAAAAAAACACATATAGGAAAAACACAAAAATTCCCTCTTTCTTCGTTTTCTATCTTAAATTCACATATTTTCCTGGCTTCCTCACATCCCCCGTTCTTGTATCCCTTTTAAAAGTTGGTTCAGCAAATTCTTAGCCATTAATTTATCTGTTGTTGGTTTAATCTTAAATTTTATCTTGTTGCTAGAACCCCCACAGTTCATTTCAATGTCATCAACATTCAGAAATGTTACAATATTTCTGCAAATAGATTTTAAATTTCCCCCAATCTTCTTCCACTTGCTCCTCTCCCTGGTCTCGGATTCTGCCAGTCATCTCCGCCATCTCCATGTAGTCAATTAGTTGCATCTGCCAGTCTTCCACGGTGGGTAGATCTTCTGTCTTCCAATGTTTTGCTATAAGAATTCTTGCTGCTGCTGTAGCGTACATAAAAAAGTTCTATCCTTCTTTAACACCAATTGGTCAACTATGCCCAGGAGGAAGGCCTCTGGTTTCTTCGGGAAGGTATATTTAAATACCCTTTTCAGTTCATTATATATCATTTCCCAGAAAGCCTTAATCCTTGGGCACGTCCACCAAAGGTGAAAGAAAGTACCTTCAATTTCTTTACACTTCCAACATTTATTATCGGGCAAATGATATATCTTTGCAAGCTTGACTGGGGTCATGTACCACCTATACATCATTTTCATAATATTCTCTCTTAAGGCATTACATGCCGTGAATTTAATCCCGGTGGTCCACAACTTCTCCCAGTCAGTGAACATAATGTTATGGCCTATATCTTGTGCCCATTTTATCATAGCTGATTTTACTGTTTCTTCCTCAGTATTCCATTTCAGCAGCAGATTACAGTGGTACCTCGCAAGACGAATGCCTCGCAAGACAAAAAACTCGCTAGACGAAAGGTTTTTCCGTTTGTGAGTTGCCTCGCAAGACGAATTTCCCTATGGGCTTGCTTCGCAAGACGAAAACGTCTCGCGACTTTGTTTCCTTTGTCTAAATAATAATTCGCAAGACGAAAAATTCGCTAGACAACAAAACTTGCGGAACGAATTAATTTCGTCTTGCGGGGCACTACTGTATACATTCTCGAAAGTGTCTTTACATTGGGTTCTAACAATTCTGTTTCTAACTTTGATTTTTCCACCTGGAAGCCATTTTTTTTGTCCAAGTTATATACCTCTCTTATTTGGAAATAATGTAACCAGTCTTGTACCTTCTCCTTAAGCTTGTCATAACTCTGCAATTTCAGTTTGTCACCTTCCTGTTCTAGAATTTCCCAGTATTTTGGCCATTTAGCCTCCATGTTCAGTTTTTTCAAAGCTTTCGCTTCCATAGGTGATAACCACCTTGGTGCTTTACTCTCTAAAAAATCTTTATATCTTATCCAGACATTAAACAGTGATTTCCTAACAATATGGTTTCTAAATGCCTTATGTGCTTTAACCTTGCCATACCAAAGATATGCATGCTACCCAAATATATTGTCATACCCTTCAAGGTCCAACACATCCGTGTTCTCAAGAAGCAGCCATTCTTTCAGCCAGCAAAAAGCTGCTGACTCATAGTAAAGTTTTAAGTCTGGCAGGGCAAACCCCCCTCTGTCTTTAGCATCTGTTAGAATTTTAAATTTTATTCTGGGCTTTTTGCCCTGCCAGACAAATCTAGATATGTCTCTTTGCCACTTCTTGAAACAATCCATCTTATCAATGATTTGCAGTGATTGGAATAAAAATAACATCCTCGGCAATACATTCATCTTAATAACAGCGATTCGACCCAGCAAGGAAAGCTTCAATTTTGTCCAAATTTCTAAATCCTTTTTCACCTCTGACCAACATTTCTCATAATTATCTTTAAATAAATTCCCGTTCTTGGATGTCATATTCACCCCCAAATATTTAACCTTCTTTACCAATGTTAATTCTGTCTCCTTCTGAAACCTCTCTCTCTCTATTGGTGTCAGATTTTTCTCCAAAACCTTAGTTTTCATTTTGTTCAACTTAAAACCTGCCACTTGACCAAAATCCTGGATTACTTCTAATGCCCTCTTGGTGCTAGATATCGGCTCCTGTAATGTCATCACTAGATCATCTGCAAAGGCTTTAAGCTTATATTGTTTAACTCCGACCTGGATACCTTGAATCATTTGGTCCCTTCTAATCATGTTCAGCAAAACCTCCAGGACCGAAATGAAAAGCAATGGGGAAATTGGGCAACCTTGTCGTGTCCCTTTCTCAATTTTAAACTCTTCTGTAACCATATTATTTACTATCAGTTTAGCCTTTTGTTCAGAGTATATCGCACCTATACCATTTTCAAAGTTCTGGCCAACCCCCATCCCATGAAGATTTTTCTTCATAAAAGTCCAAGAAATATTGTCAAAGGCTTTCTCCGTGTCTACGAAAATCAAAACTGCTTTTGTATTAATGTTCACCTGCAGCTTTTCTAGAATGTCAATTACATTCCTCGTATTGTCCGATAAGTGTCTTCTAGGAAGAAAGCCGGCCTGGTCTTTATGTATCACTTCTGCCAAAACTTTTTTCAATCTTCTGGCCAAAATATCTGCAAAAATTTTATAATCCACATTAAGTAGGGATATAGGGCGGTAGTTCTTTAATTGTGTCTTTTCCATCTCACTTTTCGGTATAAGTGTGATGTAAGCTTCTTTCCACGTCTCCGGTGCCTTTTTCCCTTCCATAATTTCATTACAAACCTCCTTCAGAAGTAGGATCAAATAGTCTTTCAAAGTTCTGTAGTACTTGGAGGTTAATCCATCAGGCCCTGGAGATTTGCCCAGTTGCATATTCTGAATCGCGCCTTCCACCTCTTGTTCAGATATTTTGGAGTTCAATAAAACTTTATTTTCTTGAGAATTTTTTTGTAATCCATTTGATTTCAGAAATTGATCAATTTTTGACTCATTCTGCGGCCCTTGTGTGTAGAGTTGTTTAAAATATCTCTGGAAGCAGCTTCTAATCTCCTGTGGTTTCTGTACATTCTTTCCATCCACTTCAAGGTTAGTAACCGTATTTAGTTTTTGTCTCTTCTTCAACTGCCATGCTAATAACTTTCCACATTTATTATGTGGAATGCAGGAACCGTAAGTTTCACTGGGAGGTGTAGGCGTACTATGACATGTCAGGCACAAATGTGCCCAAGAAGCAGCTGGTTGAGAGGGCAAGGAGCCCTTCCACCTGCCCTGAACGTCATCATCACCCTCATCCCACCTGAAGGACTTGGGGCAGGTTAGAACAATTAAAGTACAATGTTAAAAGCAGTTAAAAACAACTTACTATCACAGAAATAATGCCAGTGCCATTTCAATTTGTGTAAAGCTGATTAAACCATGCTAGGTGTTTGTGTGCGCTTGACTGGGTATTGAGAATGCTTGGTTGGGCTGTGTCTTTGAACTCTGATAATGCCTCTCACCTGCCAAGTGGAGGCTAGACAGGGGCATATTTAAAGCAATCTCACTTTGCAAAAGTAACATTTGCATTAGCTGCTCTGCCCACTTTTGCCTCTGAATGTTTGCACATCTCTGCTACTTTTATATCCCACCTTGACTCCAAGGAACTCAAGGTAGCAAACATGGTCCACCCCTTGTCCATTTTATCCTCACAACAACCCTGTGAAGTAGGTCAGGCTGGCTGCTTCGCTTAAGGTCCCCCCAGTGAGCGTTGTGGCTGAGTGGGGATTTGAACTCTGATCTCCCGGGGTCCTAGTCTTTGGAAGAGCAACGTAGGAATCACTTGGGCTGTCACTTTTCTGCAATCCATTCTGTTGTCTGGATACTCCGAATCCAGCAGTGCCCAGCGGGGAATGGGGTGTGCTGCCCTCTTTCCGCTGAATTCTGTGTGTCGCCTGCAGGGCCACTGGTGGGGATGTTTTTGACTGGATCCTGGACCAGGGCTACTACACGGAAAAGGATGCCAGCAATGTTGTCCGGCAGGTGCTGGAGGCATTGGCCTATTTACATAACCTGCACATTGTTCATCGCAATCTCAAGGTAAGGAAAGATTCCTGGATCCCAGGCCTGACATGCTCAGAGTGACCTCCCTCCCTCTGATGGGCCTTTCACTCTTCCAACAAGAAGAAAGGGCCCAGAGGGACCCGGAATACATTTGTACTGCACTGTACCATTTTAGGGCTGGGGAGAGATGATGGCTAACTTTGTTCACCTGTGTCTCTGCTGCCTCCAGCTGGAGAATCTCATGTACTACAACCAGAACAATCGCTCCAAGGTGGTACTGCGGGATTTTTACCTCTCACGCTTCGAGAACGGGGCCATCACAGAACCATGCGGGACCCCTGAATATTTGGGTATGGATATGTCTTTCCCTTTCCCAGAGCTGGATTAAAAACTAAGAGGCATGATTTCTCCTCCCCTGTACAGCTCTAACTGGCCTTCATGGCACATTGACAGAAACTAGGAGCTTTGTAGGCTGCCCAACACTTCTTTCCTCACAGGCAAAAATTCAACAGATAGAGCCATCCTTCTGGCACAGAGACACAGTGACAAAGAAGACATTGCCTTTTGCATTTCTGCCTTCCATACGGCTGCTAACAGCACACCACCTTGGCTGGGGGGGGGGGGCTGGGAAGGTGAAAAGCAGCACCTGGGCACCTGCCTCCTAACACTACTAGTTTTGTCTTAACCAGCTCTTAAATGTTTTCCCCCTCTGACCCATATGTGTCTCTCCCCACAGCTCCTGAAGTGGTTGCTCGGCAACGCTATGGACGTCCTGTTGACTGCTGGGCTGTTGGAGTTATCATGTTTATTCTGTGAGTTCCACCAGCATTGTGTGTGTGTGTGTGTGTGTGTGTGTGTGGAAAAGGGGGGCAGAAAGGAGCCTAGGAAAGGCCAAAGTGGCAGTCTCACAACAAGCTTGACAGACATGGTTCGCCAGACATCTGACCCACAGGTACGGCCTCTGAGATTGGCAGACACAAAGCACAGGGCCTTCAGGGCAGGTCTTCAGATGTTCCTTGAAGACTCATTTCTTCCCGTCTGCCTTTCTTTGGCCACATTTTTTACTGCTGATTCCTGAGACTAGATGCTTCCATATTCTTATTTATTTTTTTAACCACTCAACTCTACCCCCACTGGATCTCCTTTAGTTATATGCTGCCTTGCGAGGCTATTCCCTGAGAGGTGGAATATATGATTATTTCAATGATGTGTTTGATTCAGAATTGCTTGGGTCCAAGTCTTCTGTTGCCTTGTAATGATTTGAGTCACCCCTATTACCTGCCCCCCCCAAAACAGGCTGTCTGGGAACCCCCCGTTCTACGATGACACAGATGATGAAAACAGCAACAGCCACAACCGCCGGATATTCCGCAAAATTCTGGCTGGGGACTACGACTTTGACTCCCCCTATTGGGATGACATCTCTCTTGCCGGTAAGAGAGGGAGGCCTGGCCAGGACTCTGGGAACTGACTCGATTCTGACCAGACTCCTCTAGCCTAGTCTAGACATGCAAATGAATGAGACAGTAGAATCCCAAGACGGAAAGTGGGCGATTTCAGGCTTCAAGTGGGAAGGACATTGGTTGTTAATATAAAACTCTGCCTGTTTGTTTAAATGAATGAATGAAGAAAGCACACATGGGGAGAGCATCTTTTAGCACAATCTTCTGTGTGGGTTGATTTGGTTAAAAGGAAAACAGATATGCTATAATAAAAGGATAATTCCCTGGATGCCAAGATCCGGGTTTGGGGCAAGTACAGTCATATCTTGGAAGTTGAACATAATCCGTTCGACTTCTGAAATGTTCAACTTCCAAAGTGCGGCTTCTGATTAGCTGCAGGAAGCTCCTGCAGTCAATTGGAAGCTGCGGAATTTCCATCGGACTTTTGGCTTCCGAAAGAACATTCAAAAACTGGAACCCTCCCAGTTTTTGATTGTTCGGAAGCCGAAACGTTCGACTCCCAAGGCATTCGGGAGCCGAGGTACGACTGTACTCTTTGGCAAGAGAGCCTCAGCGGATTTTCAATCACAAAATGTGCAGGACTAATATAAGCCTCGCAGGACAGCTTACTCTATGGTTTTAACCCCTTCATGCATTAATTAGTGTTTAGCATGTTAGTTATATGAGGCTGGGTATCTCACATACTCCTCACTGTGGTGGTCTTCTTTCCACCCCCCAAAACTACATAAGGAATTCAAAATGTATGCTCCTCTTGTTACTTGAAATGGTAAAGTCCATTCTACCACGGAACATGTATTCCAACCTTGCTCTGGGTCACGGGGAGGACGGGGGACAGAGACGATGATTGTTCACTTTCTTTAATGTTTCCCACCAACCACCCTTTTCCTTTCTTCCATGCAGCCAAAAAGTTGGTGTCACAGCTTATGGAAGTTGACCAGGACCAACGAATCACTGCCCAGGAGGCACTGGGACATATCTGGTGAGAATTCACCATTCATGAGGCCCTCCCTGGGCCCTCAACATACATGTTCATGGGGGGAAATTGGTTGCTTATTACATATTACAGCATTTATTAGATGACTATGAATGAAACTAAATTATATCAATACTAGCAGGACGTGTGTGAATGTGTGTGGAAAGCATGCCTATAATCTGCCCCATTTCTTCCCCATCCGTATTTTCCTCCTCCCTTTCATTAACAAACTGGAGTGACTGGCTTAGTTCTATGTGTGAACCAGCACCCATAAGCTGTTTCTGCTGAACAAACTATGAACCACAGGGCCAGTTCTACCATTAGGAAGATTGAGGCAATGGCTTCAGGCAGCAGATTCTGAGGAGCAATGGGAACAGCCCTGCAGCTCTTCCCCCTGAGCCCCCTGGACATACCCTTCTTTTGTGAACTGAGTGTGCCAGGAGGCCTACCCTGCACCCTCATAACTACCCTTCTTTCTGCAGGTATGGTGGGGCATATTATCCCAATACTAGCATTGAAGTAAGACTAGCTGACCTCTGAACATGGAATAGGAGAAGGGTGCTACTTTGTCCATTTGAGGCAGCCAAATGACTTGGGCTTGCCCTGGCAAGCAGGAAGCCAAGAAAAATCATAGAGAGCAGTGTGGTGTAGTGGTTAAGAACGGTAGACTCATAATCTGGTGAACCGGATTCGCTTCCCTGCTCCTCCACATGCAGCTGCTGGGCCAGTCACACTTCTCTGAAGTCTCTCAGCCCCACTCACCACACAGAGTGTTTGTTATGGGGGAGGAAGGGAAAGGAGAATGTTAGCCGCTTTGAGACTCCTTCGGGTAGCGATAAAGCGGGATATCAAATCCAAACTCTTCTCTTCTTCTTCTTCTTCTTCTTCCACTCCTGGTGGTGTTTTTGAGAGAGAAACAAACTGCAAGTGCTGGTTTGCACACGGTGGTGAACTAGCCACTCTCTGTGTGTTCCTATTCTAGGAAGAGAAGACCAAAGTGGGACTAACAAATGTTACTAATAACAAATAATAATAATAATAATAATAATAATAATAATAATAATAATAATAATAGGGCCATAGTCAAACAACACTGTCTTAGTACTGCAGTCCAAGACACACATACCTTGGAGTAAGCCCCAGTGAAATGAACAGGACTTACTTCTGAGTAGGCATGCCTGGGATTATTCCGCACGTGAGGCATTCCCATGTTTGGGAATGCTTCTTCTATTTATTTATTTTTAATAATTTTTATTGAATGACTACATCACAAAAAACACAACCATACCACCACAAAATACAACCGAGAAATAAAAATTACATACAACAATATTTTGTTTGTTGTTTGTTATTTATTTATTTTGGTTTTACTATTCAGTAGTTCTCTTGAAGGCTCCTTTTCAAAACCTATCGGCTTGTCCTGTCTGAACACTTCATTCACCTGGAAGTATTCTAGCCAACTAGAAAAGTGATCTTTTATTTTCTCATAACTTATCAATAATAGTTGACCCTCTTCCTCCCTGAATATTGTGTTATACGTTATCCAGTTCTCTTTGATGTTATTAATTTTTTTTAACAGTGATTGCTTCTAGTGGAGAGTTCCATCTTGGGGTTTTCTGTTCCAAATATCTTTTGTATTTTCCCCATGCCATATATATAGCATTTCGTATTGTATGGTTTGAGAAACTCCTATGCGCCTTTATCTTCCTGTAATTAAGATAGCCATGCCACCCAAAGCAGGTATCATGGCCTTCTAGATCTAAAATATCCCAATTTTTTAATGTACACCAATCTTTCAACCAGAAAAGACATGAGGCTTCGTAATATAGCTTCAAGTCCGTTAACCCGTAGCCACCTCTTTCTATAGTATCTAGTAATATCTTATGCTTAACTCTTGGTCTTTTACCCTTCCACAAAAATTTAGAAATTTCTTTTTGCCACTTGTCGATACTGCTGGTCTTTCCTATAATTGGAATCATTTGGAATAGAAACAGTAGCTTTGGTAAAACTATCATTTTAATTACCGAAATACGGCCCAAGAATGATAAATTTAACCTAGTCCATGTTTCCAGCTGTCTTTTGATATCTTTCCAACAATTGGTATAATTATCTTCATATAAGTTAATATTCTTTGGTGTTATCTATAATCCTA
This sequence comes from Podarcis muralis, assembly GCF_964188315.1. NCBI lineage: Eukaryota > Metazoa > Chordata > Lepidosauria > Squamata > Lacertidae > Podarcis > Podarcis muralis. The sequence goes on along the minus strand of NC_135671.1, from coordinate 41,377,888 downwards.
AATACTTGATTTTGGGGTAGATTTTAATTTGTATTATTTTTTCTAATTCTGCTTTTTCATCTGGCGACAGATTTTTAACTAATAGTTTTGTCTTGTTTAGATTCAGTTTAAACCCCGCAACTTTACCGTAGCCATGTATTATTTCCAACGCCTTTGTTAAAACTCTGTTTTAGTTGCTCCGTAGTTATAATTAAATTGTCAGCAAATGCCCTTATTCTGTAACTTCTATTTCCCCGCATAATCCCTTTTATTTCTTTTTCCTCCCTAATTCGTTTACATAAAACTTCCAATGTTAATATGAAGATTAAGGGGGATAGTGGGCAGCCTTGTCTGACCCCTTTACTGATTTCACACTCCTGTGATATATTTCCATTTATTATTTTAGCTTTTTGTTTTGAATATATTGCTTCAATTCCTTTTATATACTGTATATCAAAATCCATATGATATAATAGACCTTTCATAAATTTCCAGGAGACCCTGTCAAAAGCTTTTTCAGCATCTACAGCCATTAAGACTGCCTTCTTTTCTATTCTTAAATCTAAATACTCTAATAAGTTTATGATGTGACACAACCTTGATGGCAGAAAGTGAGGAGGAATTAAAGAACCTTTTAATGAGGGTGAAAGAGGAGAGCGCAAAATATGGTTTGAAGCTCAACATCAAAAAAACGAAGATCATGGCCACTGGGCCCATCACCTTCTGGCAAATAGAAGGGGAAGAAATGGAGGCAGTGAGAGATTTTATTTTCTTGGGCTCCATGATCACTGCAGATGGTGACAGCAGTCACGAAATTAAAAGACACCTGCTCCTTGGGAGAAAGGCGATGGCAAATCTAGACATCATCTTAAAAAGTAGAGACATCACCTTACCAACAAAGGTCCGTATAGTTAAAGCCATGGTTTTCCCAGTAGTGATGTATGGAAGTGAGAGCTGGACCATAAAGAAGGCTGATCGCCGAAGAATTGATGCTTTTGAATTATGGTGCTGGAGGAGACTCTTGAGAGTCCCATGGACTGCAAGAAGATCAAATGCATCCATTCTTAAGGAAATCAGACCTGAGTGTTCACTGGAAGGACAGATCGTGAAGTTGAGGCTCCAATACTTTGGCCACCTCATGAGAAGAGAAGACTCCCTGGAAAAGACCCTGATGTTGGGAAAGATGGAGGGCACAAGGAGAAGGGGACGACAGAGGATGAGATGGTTGGATAGTGTTCTCGAAGCTACCAGCATGAGTTTGACCAAACTGCGGGAGGCGGTGGAAGACAGGAGTGCCTGGCGTGCTCTGGTCCATGGGGTCACAAAGAGTCGGACACGACTAAACAACAACAACAAGTGTTACTATGAATGTGTCTCCCGGGCAAAAAGCCAGCTTGGTCATTGTGTATAATCATCTGGAAGACTTTTTTGGATCTTTCAGCTAGAATATTTGCATATAATTTATAATCGTTATTTAGAAGTGCGATAGGCCTATAATTGTTAATAAGTAGATGGTCCGTTCCCTGTTTTGGAATTCATGCAATAAGGCTGCCTTTCCAAGAGTCCAGCATGATTCCGTCTTTTAAGATGTTGTTCATATTTCTTAATGGGTCAGACAGGATGTCCTATTTTTTTTTGTAATATATTGTTTCTTCTATGAGAGCAACCCACTGTGTTGTATCATTCAAGCTCAGCCTGACATGCCCATTGTACAGCCTGGACAAGTGTCCACTATTTCGAGACCTATCAGGGTGTACTTATGCTCCTTGTCACTGCAGTTATATTCTGATCTCAAAGAACATACCCAAGTACAGACCACTCTCTGGAGGTGACAGACTTGTGCAGTGGGTATGAATCTGGTTTCCTGCCTAGGACTTTCAATCAGTCCATCTAGAGGGAATATTTCATTCCACATCCAGCCTCTCTCTGGGCCTCCATAAGGTATGTTCAGGTGCACAGATCCTTGGGAGAGGTTTTTTTCTGACCTGCTAACATTTGAATTTGGCAAGACCTTGGGAGGGAGAGGGCCTCCTCAATGGCTGCTCCTAGGTTCTACTAGCAAATACATTTTCATTTACAGATGGGTAGCCGTGTTGGTCTGCCATAGTCAAAACAAAAAAATTTTTTTTCCTTCCAGTAGCACCTTAAAGACCAACTAAGTTAGTTCTTGGTATGAGCTTTCGTGTGCATGCACACTTCTTCAGATACCAAGAATCTGAAGTATCTGAAGTATCTGAAGAAGTGTGCATGCACACGAAAGCTCATACCAAGAACTAACTTAGTTGGTCTTTAAGGTGCTACTGGAAGGAAAAAAAATTTTTTTGTTTTGACATTTTCATTTAGATAGCCTTTGGCCCATAAGCTGTATGTAGTCATTGGTGTTCACTGACTGTTTTTTTACTACAGTATTCCATTTGGTAGAGAGGCAGGATACTAACTAAATATGCCTCCCACAACTGTGCCAACTTGCAGGTGTCCCCAGAGCCTTTTCCTTATTTCTGGTTCTTGTCTAAGAACACTAGGAAAACCAGGTGGTAAAAACACTGAATTGTCCCTGTATTATTGAAAGCCTACACTTTCTCACCTGCAATTCTACCTTCTTTACCTCTCAGGATATCTGGAAACATTGCCTCTGAAAAGAACCTCAAGGAAGGGGTCTGCGCCCAGATTGAAAAGAACTTTGCCAAGGCCAAATGGAGGGTAAGTGACTCACATGTCACATGGTGGCGCTGTGGGGAAGGAAGGGGAGTAGAGAGCAGTGGTCAGCCACTTTATCTTAGCCAAAAGGCTTAGAGGCTATTGAAATCCAGCAATTTTGATCAGAGTCCCCTGGCTCCAAATGCAGCTCCCTCACCAGAGGCAGAGTTGGAGGAAATATGTATCTTATTAAAAAACAGCTCACGCCTTTCTCCTGAAATATTACAGCACTTGTGGAAATCAAAAGATTAGTGTCCCATGTGAAGAATGTGTCCTGACCACACCGCATGTGGTCCAGTCAGTCTTAGCTGGAATCCAACTGGGCAGCAACAATTTTGCTGTGACCCACTTGGTGCTGCCTCATGACCCACCGGTGGGTTCTGACCCACAGGCTGAAGACCTCTGATCTTGGCAGTAATCATAATGATGATGTTGTAGGAAGCAGATACACTGCAGGGGGGAGTCTAGGGAACCAGGAAGTGTTCTGGGGCACAGACTAAGTTGACATGAAGTGCTGGCCAGGCCTATGGGACCAACCTTTCCATTGTGGCTCTGGCCTCAAGCTCAGGGTGAAAGGAGGAGGATGAGCTAGCTGAGTCTGAGGCTCTTCAGTCTTTCCCTATGCATCAGCAACCCAATTCGATGTGACGTGATGTGTCTTTCAAAGCCAATGGTTCCAGGAAATCTGTACACAGCTTCCCTGGAACCATTGCAAGCAGGTCAGAGATGGCGCTGTGCTCTGTCCTGCTTGCCAGTTTTGGCAGCCTAGGCTATGAATGTCTCTGCCTGTCGTACCCCTTGTCACCAGGAGACTCAGGAAAAATTGGGGGGCTGGGGGCCATTATTTGACATTGCCCTTCTTTTTGCAGAAAGCCATTCGTGTTACTACATTCATGCAACGTCTCCGGGCTCCCGATGTCAGTGGCCGTCTGCCCGTGACTCCGCGTTCCTCCATGAGCGTTGCTCATGAGGTCACCATTGAGGCACCCAGGCTGGCCAAACGTTTGGAGACTCCATGCACACCGCAGGAGCAGCAGAGCAAGATAGAGGAAGTCACGGAGGCGGAGGAATAATGGCCCCTGCTTCCCTGATCCCATATTCTGATGCCTTCTCTGCTCTTGGAAGGGGTGGGTGGGGTCTGTGGGACAGTAGTTAGGGTAGTTATGGGGCAAGGAACTAGGGAGACCCTTAGCAGTGTTATTCCCTCCCCCCACCCCTGCCATTGGTCAGGAGCAAGAGCTATTTGGTTTGGACAGACGGGCAACCAAAAGGAGAGATGGACCCGACCCCACAGAGATGTGTATGGGAAGGGAGGACTGAGCATAAGAAATATAGTAGGACAGGGTGGTGGTCAGCTACCCCACCCCCAGCTCCCTGGAAAATGCACCTGTCTGAGCAGAAGGGGGGAGACTTCTTCCTAGGCCTTCCCCAGTAGTGGGTGCCAGCTGTGCCCCTTGCCATATTGCATCCACCACCCCAGCGCAAATGCGGAATGCCTTGCAGAGTGACTGTCTCTCCCAGGCCTCACGGATCCACATCCCACACATCTGCATCCTTGCCTTTGCGATGTCACAATGGCTTCAGAGGAGTTCCCTTCCTCCACAAAGAAGCTGGAAGTATGAGCCAAGAAGGGGAAACCTTGTCCTCCTATTTGCGGGGGCCTTGGGATATGCCAAGCATTTGCAAACATCAGCCAATAATGGAATGGGAAGCAGTTTCAGGCTAGTGAAGCAAGTGTTGGAGAAGAATCCATTCCATGGAGAAAGGATCCGTTTCCCAGCCTTTCCCTGTTCTATTTGCCCAGTCCTGCATTTCACTTTGAGCAGGGGCAGCAACAGCAGCCAGGTGGGAAACTTGTTACAGATGACTGCCCTCCTGGTTTGGATCCCCAACCTCAACCGGACTGTGCAAGGAGGGGCAAGAGAGGTGCATGTCTAAGCCAGCTGCATGTTTTATGAAGATGCTATTTTAATACAGAAACCTCCCAGCTGTCCCTCCCCTGGTGCTGTCTTTCCCCTCTCCTGGGGCAGCTCTGGGAAATAAAAAATAAACAGAGTCTCTGGTTATTGATGATCTCTTTTTGTTGATGGTGAGTGTTATTATTGAGGTAATTGGTACTGGAATCCTTAAACAAGGTGGGGGAAGAAGGGCCTATTTTGAATTCTAACCCCCCCCCCCATCTGTATATAGTAAATACAGTTCCCTGCTTTCTGTTGGCTTGATTATGTAATCTGTAGTCCTGCGATAATGCTGCCATCTTATTTCTTTAAACAGCAGAGGAGTCTTCTGGGGCTGAAGCAAGCCAAATGTGAGAAAAGCAAGCACAGAGGGAGGCTTCCTTATACTAAAACGGCCTGGCCTGTTCGTCCGTCTTAGCTCAGTATTTCTAGTGACTGGGAATGGCTTTCCCAAGGCTTCAGGCAGAGAGTCTTAAGTACCTCCCTAGATCAAACCAAAGGAATAATCTAGAATGACATTGGCCTTTCTATTCATAGATTCTTAAAAAATTAAAAATGTGATGTTTTTGAGCTCAAGCCAGCCTAGGCACATGCTGTCCTGGAAGCAAGTGTGCAATTCCCCCATTTCAAATATATGGCAATGGGGTCTCAACTGGTGGTGACTGACAAGGAATGGAGTTGTAGTGGATGGGCTGGTGATGCTGCTGAGCAGTATGTGACAGCTTGAAAAGCCAAATTCCATGTTAGGAGTCATTAAGAAAGGAGCAGAAAATAAAACTGCCAATATCATAATGCAGTTATACATATCTGTGCTGCAACCACACTTGGTATAACGTGTAGAGTTCTGGTCACCTGACCTCAAAAAGGATATTGTAGAGCTGGAAAAGGTCCAGATGAAATTCTCAAGAGCAACTCTCCCACGCAGACAGGGTTCAGAAAAAGAAGAAGCAAGGGTTGGGCCACAACAGAGGTGGAGAATATGTGTGAAGATGCTTGGTGTGGAGAAAGCAGATAGTGAGAAGTTTTTCTCATAATACTAGAGCCAACCAATGAAGCTGAATGTTGGAAGATTCAGAACAGAAGAAAGTCCTTCTTCACACAGGGCACTGGTAAACTATGACATTTGCTCTCATGAGGAGGCATAGTGAGAGTCACCAATCTGGATGGCTTTAAAAGAGGATTAGACAAATTCATGGAGGACAACGGCTACTAGTCATGTCGCCAACAATGTTCTGTCTCCGTTTTGGAGGCAGTATTTCCTCTAAAGATCAGCTGCTGGGAATCACCTATGGGGAGGTGGCTGAGACACTCGGGTCCTGCTTGGGGCTGCCCCCAGGCACCTGCTCAGCTCCTGTGAGAATGGGATGCCGGAGGCCTCTTCTCTTGCTCTCTCTTCTCTTCTCACTCTTGGGCACTTTCTCCGTATGTTATACAGTAGACCTCAGTCATTGAAAATGGACAGCCAGAGACTCTTGACTCAAATTAAGCTGTCTCCCTGCCACTTCCTTTTCTTCCTATGTTCAGTCTCTTATCTGAAACACAAATTTCCCTAAAGAAAATAGTTGGGACCAACTGAAGCTGCCTCTTCTACCATGAGGGCTGGTTTTCCAAATCCCAGATACATTGTGGTTGGCTATGGTTGCAGGGGAAAGGAAGAGCATTCTGTGTGTCCAACTGCTGACAACACACTCCAAAACTCTGGAGGACTACACTCAGCAGCTTCATATAGATATTAAACAACATGGGGGATAGAATTGAGCTTTGAAGGACCTCATATTGAAGGTCCCATACTGCTGAAAAACAGTCCCCAAGCATCCCAACTCAGATAGCCTCTCCAGGGGAATACAGTGGTTGATGAAATGGAAAGCCACCAAGAAATCAAGGAGGATTAGTTTTCTCCTGACAGAGGTAATCATATAAAGTGACCAGGGCAGTTTGTGCCAAAACCAGGCCTAAACCCTGATTGAAATGGATCTAGAGCTCCTGGATCTGGTCAGTGACCACCCGCCCAAGAACACTGCCTAAGAAAGGGATATTGGCAACTGGCTGGTGATTACTTAAGTTATTAGGATCTAGGGATGGTGTCTCAAGAAGCGCTCCTTTCACTGCCACCTTCAACTTGGCAGGAACCACCCCTCTCATAAAGAGGCCCTGACCACCCCCTGGGCCCACATAGATCTGCTCCCTGATGGATTTCATTAAGCCAAGAGGGGCAAAGATCCATCCAGGCCCCAATCCAAGCTCTGGTAGATGTTGTGGAAGTGGTGAGGGAGCGGGTGGCACTGTGGTTTGAACCGGGGAGCTCCCGTTGCTTTGTCCCTGCTCCTGTCAACCTAGCAATTCAAAAGCACACCAGTGCAAGTAGATAAATAGGCACCACTGCGGCAGGAAGGTAAGCGGCGTTTCCATGAGCTCTGGTTTCCATCACGGTGTTCCGTTGCGTTCCCGGAAAAGCTGTTTGTGGACAAACACCGGCTCCCTCAACGTGAGGCGAGATCCAGCGCTGCACCCCATCATTGAGGGGCAGTATTTCGATATAAGTAGGAAAATGAGAAAACCCCTAAACATTTTTTTAGAAAAAATGCACTGCGTCTATCTCCATCCTGGATTGCGTCCTGCCCGGTACATTGCTCTCTGCGCGAGATCCTCCCGCCCCTCCCCCTCCGGCCACGTGCTTCTGCGCGACATCAGGAGCCACGTGCTCCCTCGCCCCTCCAGGCGACCGGCAACTACATTTCCCAGGAGGCACCGCAGCCCCGCCCCGCCGGCCGAGCCGAACCACCCGAGTGGGGCGTGCGGGGGGGGGTTCCCCCTCTGAGCTTCCCCTCCGCGCCCGCCCGAGCGCCCTTTCCCCTCAAGGAACCCGAGAGGAGGCCAAGGCCCCGACCCCGCCGCGCCCGGGAAATGCGGCCGGACGCCCGGCAGCTCGGCTTGGGGGCGCGGAGGGACCCCGCCCCCCCTCGGCCCGCGTGGTCTCGGCCGGCGCGCTCCTCGGCGCGGGGGGCGGCGGCGCGCGGCGTCAGAGGCGGCGGCGGGAGCAGCAGCCGGAGCCGGAGCGGAGCGGGGACGCAGGCGGCGCACGGAGGGGGGGTGAGAGCCGGGCGGGGAGGGGGGGCGGGCCGGGGGGGAGGGAGGGAGAAGTCCGCGACCACCGCCCCCCCCCACAACCCCCTCCATTTGGGGCGCGTCCCCCCGCGCGGGATCGGGCTGGGCCAATGGCTGCTCCCAAGCCGGACATCCTGCCGCCTTTCCCCTCCCGCCCCCTCGGCACCTGGGAAGCCACCGCGGAGCTCCGCGCCGAGGCTCTGCCATCGTCGTGAGCGCGCCGCGCGCGACCTGCGGGGGGGGGGCAAGGGAGGGAGAGGCGCCGAGCCCTTTCCGTGCCCGCCCGGCACTCGAAGCCAGCTTCCCCTGGCAGCCTAAGTGACACCTGTCATTGCAAGAAAAGGGTCAAGGATCATAGGATCATGGAAGGTGGAGTTGGGAAGGGCCCCGAGGCTCATGCAAGGCAGGACTCTTTCCCCCGATGTGGGACCCACAACTCTGAGATCAAGAGTCTCACGCTCTGCCAACTGAGCTTTTATGCACCTTTGGTCTTTTGCAGGCTCCTTCCTCTCCTCCCCTCCATTTTTTTAGTCTCCAGATTATTTCTCCTCAAGCAAGGACTCTTGTTAGTACAGCTATAAGCCTGTTCCAATTTCTAAACCTAGTTTCCTTCTTTTGGAAGGAAAACCCAAAGGTATGAGACAGAGTCTCTCTGAAGTGTGCTGAAGTTCCTTTCCAGCCATTGTCAATGCTTGGTCTGCCCCCACCCCCTAGTTTTACTGAGCTGGTGAATGGGCTGCATTGCCAGACAAAAATCTGGCTTCAAGTCTGTGTCCGCTGGTTTTCTGTTTTCCAATATGTTGCAGACTCCTGCCTGAGGGTTGGCTGCCTGTGAATCACATTTCTAGGGCTAGGAATCAGGTCTCTGTGTCAAATAGCAGGACATCAAGGCAGCCTTGTGTGCTGACATTTTTTATTTCAGTCATTAATAGATGTTTCATTCTCAGCTTGGGGAGGAAGGGGAGAATTGGGCCAAGTAATATGGATGATCCAGACCTGCTGGCTTATATGGTTTGACCCTTTTCTATGCTTTCTGTTTCCTTGACTTGAAAGAAGGGAGCTGGTTAAGAACCTAATCTCAAGAGACTGTAATAACTTCTCTAGGGATGGGCTAAAGTGGCATAGTATCTGTAAGCAGCCTCCTGTTCTTGAACAGCTACCTAGATGCATTCGTATGCTAGTGCCTTTTGCTCCTGAAATATATTTTGTTTACTTTGTTTCCCTGAAAGTTTATAAATTGGACCTTGAATTTCCCCCTTCAAATATAGGGGACTGTTCATTGAATAAAGGTGTTAGTTTTTAAAAATTGTCTAGGTAATCAAAAGTCAAAGAATCAACTTAATTTTCATATTTATAAATATAATTATTTGTAAATATAGGTGCCATTTTGATAACATTAAGGGAAGGAATGCAAATGCAATGTATAATGCAATACCACTTTTAATGTTCTCTCTGTTATTATCATTTGTAAGGTAAAGGTAAAGGTACCCCTGCCCGTACGGGCCAGTCTTGACAGACTCTAGGGTTGTGCGCCCATCTCACTCAAGAGGCCGGGGGCCAGCGCTGTCCGGAGACACTTCCGGGTCACGTGGCCAGCGTGACATCGCTGCTCTGGCGAGCCAGAGCCGCACACGGAAACGCCGTTTACCTTCCCGCTAGAAAGCGGTCCCTATTTATCTACTTGCACCCGGGAGTGCTTTCGAACTGCTAGGTTGGCAGGCGCTGGGACTGAGCAATGGGAGCGCACCCCGCCGCGGGGATTCGAACCGCTGACCTTTCGATCGGCAAGCCCTAGGCGCTGAGGCTTTTACCCACAGCGCCACCCGCGTCCATTATCATTTGTACAGTAGCATTAATTATAATTGAGAGTTATAGAATTTTTCAGCATCTAAAGTGCTTCGTATACATTATCTTGGTCATTCTTACAACAGCCCTGGCAAGGCAATAATATTCCCATACTGCAGATAGTGGGAGGGAGGAATGCCAATGAGGTTGCATTTGAACTGAAGAATTCCCATGTAGAGCCAAAATATAAAAAGGGTGCCCATCAGCCTCAATCCTGACAACTAATAATAATAATAATAAAAAAATGTCCAGTAGCACCTTAGAGACCAACTTAGAGACTTAGTTGCTCTCTAAGGTGATACTGGACAATTTTTTAATTTATTTTGACTGTGTCAGACCAACATGGCTTCCTACCTGAATCCTGACAACTAAAACTAGCATGAATTAAGACAGTTTACCAGATGTGGTCACAATAAGAGGGGAGTGGAATAGTTTTTTATAAGAGATCCTAGAGAAGATCCTAGTTATAAAAAGTTTGTGCAGGAGTAAAACTGTGGATCAAGAAGGCAACAGACTCAGAGCAGGCTAGCTGAGATGGTTTATGGCAACTTTTGACTGAGCTGCTTCATGTACTGAAATACCCCAGGATGCCAGCTGTGCTCTGTGTACTTTGTGTTGTGTGTGTGGCCTTAAAATTTGTCAGCTTTAGGCCCCTGAGTTAAATCTGCTCCCTTGGGGTGTAGTGGTTCAGAGCGGTGGATTCGTAATCTGGGGAACCGGGTTCGCGTCTCCGCTCCTCCACATGCAGCTGCTGGGCCAGTCACACTTCTCTGAAGTCTCTCAGCCCCACTCACCTCACAGAGTGTTTGTTGTGGGGGAGGAAGGGAAAGGAGAATGTTAGCCGCTTGGAGACTCCTTCGGGTAGTGATAAAGCGGGATATCAAATCCAAACTCTTCTCAGCTGCCAGCCTTGAGGCAAAAAGGGGCACAAAAGAACCTGTTGAGAGGCCCAGGCCCATCTGCCTCCCTCATTCCTCAAAGTGGATCTGCAGCAACAAGTACTTTTTCCTTGACTTGCCCAACCTGCCCCCCATCCCATTCCTGGAGAATTCCATGTCAGGTTTGGGATTCAAACAACTCCCTAAAATGCCCTCTTTGTCTAGCCATGTTGGGAAAATATTAACTGTTTCAGACACTAAATTCAAGGTGCAAAAGTCAGCAATATTTGTGTCCTACAAGTTTGTGATTCTGTGTAGCATTTGAATTATTTATTTATTTATTTTTAAGAATTACTATGCTGCATACCTATCAGAGTATCCAGTATAGATCTTGGAATCAACTTCAGATATGTTCTTTTCTCCTCAACCCTGCAAAAACCCTTGTGGAAAATGCCCTGAAATAATTTTAGTTCACAGGGAAAGAGTCCTCATCAAATTCCATTAACTCAGACTCTGATGAGACACTAACAATGCTTGACAAAGATTTTCTCACACTGTTCCCTTTGTTAAGGAGCAGAAAGCCCAACTCTGCCTCCCTTTGGCCACTTTTCTTCCTTCCCCTGCACAAACATGCATTAACCCAGGTCATTCCCCACACAGAAATTTAGCTTTTTTCTTACTGGCAGCTGAGAATGGGTAGATACTTCTGGTCCAGCAACAGAGATTCGTGATCATCATAGACTGTCTCTAATGGTTGCTTACCCCAACTGCTGTTTGAGAGAGTTGGATAAATCCAGCTAAGAATGGAGTCTGATATTTTAGGGCAGCGGAGAGGAACCTGTGGCCTTCCAGACATTGCTGGACCTCAGTTCCCATGAGCCGCAGCCAGCCAACTAGGGCACTATCTGGTTTTCAACATTTTTAGCTGGTATATAACCAGCTAAAATCACGCTACCTCGATATATCATGATATATATCTGCGGTGGCGAAGGGCCTTGCAGGGTCTCCCTGTGGCGGAAGAGGTTCCTGCGTATCTCCCCACAGCATCAGAGGGCCTTGCTGGGCCTCCCCATGGTGGTGGAGGGCCTTAAAATGTAAGGAAGTAGTAGATTTAATAAAAATATTAAATAAACTTCCATATACAGTGGTGGGACGCGGGTGGTGCTGTGGGTAAAACCTCAGCGCCTAGGACTTGCCGATCGCATGGTCGGCGGTTCGAATCCCCGTGGCGGGGTGTGCTCCTGTCGTCCTAGCGCCTGCCAACCTAGCAGTTTGAAAGCACCCCTGGGTGCAAGTAGATAAATAGGGACCGCTTACTAGCGGGAAGGTAAACGGCGTTTCCGTGTGCTGCGCTGGTGCTGGCTCGCCAGATGCAGCTTGTCATGCTGGCCACGTGACCCTGAAGTGTCTGTGGACAGCTCTGGCCCCCGGCCTCTTAAGTGAGATGCGCGCACAACTCTAGAGTCGGACACGACTGGCCCGTACGGGCAAGGGTACCTTTACCTTTATACAGTGGTACCTCGGGTTAAGTACTTAATTCGTTCGGGAGGTCCGTTCTGAACCTGAAACTGTTCTTAACCTGAAGCACCACTTTAGCTAATGGGGCCTCCCGCTGCCGCTGCTGCACGATTTCTGTTCTCATCCTGAAGCAAAGTTCTTAAGCCGAGGTACTATTTCTGGGTTTGCGGAGTCTGTAACCTGAAGCGTATGTAACCTGAGGCGTATGTAACCCAAGGTACCACTGTAATATATTTAATATATTTTCAGCTAATTTAAGAGTAGTTTAAGTGATTTACTCTTCAAGTTGCATATGCTTCCCCAACTCAGAGGTCTAAGTGGAATCTGTGCATGCATAAGCCCCACTGACTTAAACTAAACTTACTTCTACTTTCCTGGGAGTAAGCCCCATTGAATTCAGTAGGGCTTACTTGTGAGGAGGCACACATTTGCTTTCACTGCTTACCAAAAAACACCCTCCCCATCATTTTCACACAGTACCCAACCTCCCATTTCAGCATAAGGCAGCCACCTAAATCTTCTCCCCTCCATTCCCCCCCAAAGGCCCCCCAAAAGCTCTCATCCCACCAATATCTCCCTTTTAATCAAAGGGAGGGAGAGAGGGGAAGCAAGCAAAAAGAATAGTCTCTTTTAAATTTAAAAAACACCCTTTTTAATATGGAAAAAAGCTATTTAGGGGGAACCAACAACATAAACACTACCAGAAAATAAAAATAGAAGCTCTTCCCCCCTAGATTTGTCAAGGTGGGGGTGAGTGTGAGGAAGAAAGAAGTGCTTTGTTTGTTTATCTGTGGGGGTCCCTCCTGGATTGTTAGCAGGCTCTGCATAATTACTTGAGCTCTAAGTGGAAAGCCACCAGTGAAGCTGAAAGAGTTTGCTGCTTTGTGTGAGGGCTTGTCTACTTTTCTTACAGGGGGAGGGAGGGAGCAAATTATCTGCAAAGCTGAGCTAACCCCTGGGAAGCTGTTAAGTCTCCACCTTTTGTTCACTGGTGTATTGCCTTGTTGAAACACTTATCAAGATGTCATTCGCTCAGCCCTCCAGCCAACAAGGCCAATGGTCAGGGGTGATGGGAGTTGTAGTCCACAACCTCCGGAGGGCCACAGGTTCCCTATCCCTGCTTTAGAAAGTACAGTGCTGATGGCAACTGCAGAGATGAATGGGAGCAGCGCAAGAGCACCGCAGAGGCTTGATTAGCTGCTGGCAGAACAGTGTGGGATTTAACAGACCTCTGGTTTGATCCAGCAGAGCTGTTTTTCTGTTCTTAAGCCGCTTCCCATCTGGAAATATTTTCCTATGGCTGCATTTCAAGCAGCAGGTAATATGGATGAGGATAACGAGCATTGTTCACATGTACCCTAAATGTGCATGAAGGCTAAAGACAAAAGAGGTTTCCTCCTCTGAGCAACTCATTATTGTTATTCATTACATTGGTCTTTGGTCATTAGGACCTCACAGCAGAAAAACTGTGGCAGCAGAGTAGCCAGAAAGGTGCTGGGTTTCTATAAGGCTGGAACCAGACGGTTCAACCTCTCAGACCCAGTGGGCTGCAAGAGGACTTTGACACAGAAGCCGCAGACCACACACTGAATTAAATTTCCATATCATAAATTAAAGTGTTTGCAATATAATTAATATTATTTAATATACACAATAGATTGAGTCTCTTGTGAAGCCAGTAAATAAATGCAGCCCATGAGAAGGAGGAGGAGGGGGCACGGGATGGGGGGCAACAGGGGCAACAGCTGCCTCATCCTCCTCACTTGCCTGCTGGTTGCCCACAGCTGCCGCCATTTATCCCACTTGCTCCCCCCCCCCTCCCATACACCACACACACAGCCTCTTCAGGCTGGTTATTAACTAAGGAGGGGCAGGGATCTGTAGCGTTGGAAGGGGACTCCCGAGAGTCATCTAGCCAGACCCCCTGCAATCCCTGGCAGGCAGCCAGCAGCAGAGCCTCCCTGCCCAGGGCAGCCCAACCACCCTCAGAGGCCCCTCCAAGGCCCCCTGCATGTCGCCACACACCGTGTCTCTGCTGGGCCCAGGCTGCATCACAGCCTCCCTCTGGCCCTGCGGCTCCACTGCCATGGCCGCTTCCCTAAGCCCACCCCTTGGGAGAGGGCCCAAGAAGCAAGCAAGCAAGCAGGGAGAAGAGAAAGCTTCCTTCTCCACATTGGGTAAGGGCTGCCTGAAAAGGCCTTGTGGGCCACAGGGTGGACCACCAGCTCCCAAAGCAGTGGGGAGGCATCATCTGTGTGACTTCAGGGTAGCCCTCTGGGTTTCCTGCTGTTCCTGTTCCCCAAGTGAGTCATGGCCAGGCGAGGAGGTGCTTTGGGAGTCTTCTGCACCTGGGAGCTGTTTACATTCCGAATCCAGGAGCATCCTCATGGCATATGAAACGTTCATACAGTTTGAAACATGGGGGGGGGGGGGGACTGGTTTTTTTCCACTTGAGATGTCTGTCTTTCCTTCATCCACCCACCCACCCTTTCAATTATTTTTGTAAATTAAAATTATGTAAAAAGAAATATATGCTATATTTATTTTCTTATCTGATTCAAATATTTCTACTTGTGGGACCTAAAAGGCATTATAATAAAGCAGGATTGGAGAGCTGCATTTCTTCACAGTCACAATGCCACCTTTTCTCTCTCTCATTCTTCTTCCCATTTTGCATTATCAAACCCTTCTCCCTCCCTCTTTCCCGGTGCCCAGGGGGCTGCAGATTGTTCTAGCCAGAGACATTGAACCCTAGTAGCTTGCAATGCTCCATCCATTTTGGCTCCCTTCCCTCCATCACCCCAACTCCTCTAAACTGCTTGCTTGCAGAGGGTTTTTTCACCTTTCTTCCATTGTGCTGCCTTTCACCTCTGCCCTCTTCGTCTCCCTTGAGGTTCCCCACTACTATGGAAGTAGGTTCCCTACCCCAGTTTATAACTCACCACATAAATATATATATTTGTGATATCTTCAAGTCTAGCTGCTTTGGTTTTCTTCAGACAATGATTGCAAGTAAACTTAGAGGTGAGGGGTACCTACACATAAGTTAGGTTTTGCCAATAGGAAAATTAGATTTTTGTGGGGCGGGGCATTAAGGATAGCAGAAAACAGAGCCATTAATGTTGTTCTAAGCCAAAGGACATTTTCGTTACCTAAATTATGAAATGACCTCTCCACACAGTCAGTATTATCCAGAAACAGAAGAAACCATTTTAAAAAATCTGCCTCTCCCCTTAGCTCCAAGCAGTCTGGCCAGTGGTCAGGGATAAGGATGAGTTGCCACCCAATAACACATGGGGGGCACCACATTTGGTACCCCAGCATAGCTTATTGGGAAAGTGTTGTGGGGAGCCTGGAGCTAGTCTGCTCCCCAACCTGCGCATTGGAACAAATGACAGTTTTCCATACGGACTCTGGGAGCTGTAGTTCTTGCCAAAGCAGGACAAGGTCTGAGTGGGAGCTTATGAGAGTGCCCTTATGAGCGTCACTTAAAGTTTAAATCAAGGTGATAACAGTTTCTGAAGGACCAATAGCAGCTGATTATGACCTTCCATTTTTATCTCCATGGTCTTCAGAGAGCTGAAGGTTTGCACAGATTGAAACTACCGTATTTTTCGCCCTATAGGACGCACTTTTCCCCCTCCAAAAATGAAGGCGAAATCTATGTGCGTCCTATGGGGCGAATACAGGCTTTCGCTGAAGCTTGGAGAGCGAGAGGGGTCGGCAGCCTGCCGCCCGGCGTGCAAGGCGCCCTGAAGCAGAGCGCCCCTCGCGCCGGGCAGATATCCACAGCCTGGGGAGCCCTGCGGGAGTTCCCGCAGGGCTCCCTAGGCGGCAGATAGCAGCCTGCTGAAGCAGCGCGCTTCGGGCAGACATTGGCCAGCCCCACAAGCTCGGGGGACAGCGGGGAGGCGCAGCACCGCCATCCCGCTGTTCCCCGACCTGGTTTTGGGGGGAAAATAAAGGGGGGGGGGAAATTTCCCTTTATTTCCCCCACAAAAAACTAGGTGCGTCCTATGGGACGGAGCATCCTATGGGACGAAAAATACGGTACCTTTCAAATCAGCTTGCTTCTCAATTTGGTATTGTGCATTTCCAAACATAGATAAATTTCTTTCACGTGCTGCAATGTTTGAGGAACCTGAGAAGATATGAGAGTTGTACATGTCTTAACAGTATACCGGAATTGTAATTATCTAAAATGGTAGATGAAATTACGTAGTCATGGCAGAGTTATTGGAAAACATTTTGAAGGAGTAAAGGGCAACCAAAACTACATTTTAAAACCTTGCCTTAAAGGGCGTTTCACATATTTGTGAAGGAGAAAAGATTTCATGAGTGGGTTTCCTTGCACATTTTTCTGGAATTCCCCATTTTTCCATTGGAAGAATTTTTGAGTCAGGATCTCTGACAATGCCCCAAGCCTCGCCTTAATCCCCAGTTTTCCTCTTCACCCTACAGATTGCAAAAGTGAAGGCAGCATTGGACCTGGAGGGAAGCCCAAAGGGGCTCTAGGGGCGCCCATTTGGGGCCAGAGGGCTCTGCTGCAGGTGTGAACAATCTTTGGCTTCCAGGTGTTGCTGAAGTACAATATACCCAGAAGATCTAGCCAGTGTGGCCAGTAATCAGGAAGTATGGGATTTGTAATCCAACTCCATCAGGAGGGCCAAAGGTTTCCCACACCAAGGGCTTCCTGATGGTGTTTCCTGCTTGGCAGCGGGTCCGGGCATCCAGTCAGTTGAGGCATGTTTAAGTGAATGTGTTCAGCAGGGCTGTTTTTCTAGAAAAAGAGGTGCCAGAACTCACCAGGAGCTCCTCCGTCATTCTCTTAGGATGGCAGTGGCGCCCCCCTGAGAGCTGCAGCTGAACAGATGTGCTGTGTAGGCAAGGCCAAGCAAGGAAGAACAGAGAAAACAGCTTCTTGAGGCTTGTGGAGTTTTGAGGGGATATTTAGAATCATAGAATCATAGAGTTGGAATAGACCACAAGGGCCATCGAGTCCAACCCCCTGCCAAGCAGGAAACACCATCAGAGCACTCCTGGTTGTCAAGCCTCTGCTTAAAGACCTCCAAAGAAGGAGACTCCACCACACTCCTTGGCAGCAAATTCCACTGTCGAACAGCTCTTACTGTCAGGAAGTTCTTCCTAATGTTTAGGTGGAATCTTCTTTCTTGTAGTTTGGATCCATTGCTCCGTGTCCGCTTCTCTGGAGCAGCAGAAAACAACCTTTCACCCTCCTCTATGTGACATCCTTTTATATATTTGAACATGGCTATCATATCACCCCTTAACCTCCTCTTCTCCAGGCTAAACATGCCCAGCTCCCTTAGCCGTTCCTCATAAGGCATCGTTTCCAGGCCTTTGACCATTTTGGTTGCCCTCCTCTGGACACGTTCCAGTTTGTCAGTGTCCTTCTTGAACTGTGGTGCCCAGAACTGGACACAGTACTCCAGGTGAGGTCTGACCAGAGCAGAATACAGTGGCACTATTACTTCCCTTGATCTAGATGCTATACTCCTATTGATGCAGCCCAGAATTGCATTGGCTTTTTTAGCTGCCGCGTCACACTGTTGGCTCATGTCAAGTTTGTGGTCAACCAAGACTCCTAGATCCTTTTCACATGTACTGCTCTCAAGCCAGGTGTCCCCCATCTTGTATTTACAGAGACCTTTCATGGGCTCTGGCCCTCAGATCCCAGTGTATGTGACACATATTTAGTGGACAGTGGAGGGCTACTCAGATTGAGAACCAAAGATATTTTTGTTGTTGTTTAGTTGTTTAGTCGTGTCCGACTCTTCGTGAACCTAGGGACCAGAGCACGCCAGGCACTCTTGTCTTCCACTGCCTCATATTGGTAGCTTCGAGAACATCGAGTACCATCTCGTCCTCTGTCATCCCCTTCTCCTTGTGCCCTCCATCTTTCCCAACATCAGGGTCTTTTCCAGGGAGTCTTCTCTTCTCATGAGGTGGCCAAAGTATTGGAGCCTCAGCTTCACGATCTGTCCTTCCAGTGAGCACTCAGGGCTGATTTCCTGAAGAATGGATAGGTTTGATCTTCTTGCAGTCCATGGGACTCTCAAGAGTCTCCTCCAGCACCATACTTCAAAAGCATCAATTCTTCGGCGCTCAGCCTTCTTTATGGTCCAGCTCTCACTTCCATACATCACTACTTGGCAAACCATAGCTTTAACTATACGGACCTTTGTTGGCAAGGTGATGTCTCTGCTTTTTAAGATGCTGTCTAGCAGCATGTTGACATTTGGAGTATTGAATAGGAAGGCAATGAGCTTTGTCTCCAAATAAGCATAGCCTGAATTATGTTGAAGACAATGCCCCTATATAGCACTTGAGGGTGCAGACCCACAGCAAGCGAATAGGAGCTATGCACTGTGCTAGGTTGCAATGTTGGAATAGTCACTGCGGCCTCACAGTACTATAGTGCAAGATATTATTTTACACCCACCCACCCACCGACTGTATACCCGAAGGTCTCAGGGCAGTTCACATAACCCACTTCCCTGCATTAACCCAGAGGCAGCCATTTCTCATTCCTGGCAGTTCACATCTAACCCCAGCCTTGACTCTCTTGGTGATCTTAGGCAAACCTTTCCCCCTCTTTTTTAAATCTCCCAAAGGAGTCCAAGTGAGCAAACAACAAAATCACTGAAAAATACTTTTTCTTTTTTTAAACAAACCAAATATCTTCCATGTTGATATTAATCAGTCCATATTAATATTTCAAGAGTGCCAGCAACCATGTCTCTCAGCGCTGCCCAATGCCTGAGTGAATAGGAATGTTTTAAAATTCCACTTAAATGTCAGTAATGAGGAAGAGAGTTTAACCTCAGCAGAGAGGGCATTCCATAAGTGGGGGACCACTACCAAGAAGGCTCTGTCTTGGGTTGGCATGTGACAGGCAGCCATCAGCCCCACCCACACGGCCTCCCCTGCCAGGAGGGGAATGCAAAGCAAGA
This sequence comes from Podarcis muralis, assembly GCF_964188315.1. NCBI lineage: Eukaryota > Metazoa > Chordata > Lepidosauria > Squamata > Lacertidae > Podarcis > Podarcis muralis. Next base: position 41,358,934 of record NC_135671.1, on the reverse strand, counting down.
TGACATTGGAGGTATTTGGGTTGCAGGCTATCGAGAACTCTGTGTGCTAGTTTGTTTAACTGCAATCCACCGTGGTGCGTGCTTATATTTCTTGCACGTGTATTGTGCTTTCAGGCCTCTGTATCCAAACACACCACAAGTGTAAGAGGTCGCCTTTTGGGTGTCTGTTAATTTGAGGAATGGTAATCCTTGGGCAAATACCTCTGTGCTGTTCTTAAGAGGCTGGTGTGCACTAAACGTGTGCCCCAAAAGCTGAATTCTTTGACGACAAATGAGTTGTGCTAATTTGCCTACTTTGTTTTTTGTTAACTATTTTTATGTTAGGCATAAAAGGGGAATACTGCTCAAGCTCAGCTCTGAATAGGAGGGGCTGTAACTCAGTGGGAGACCTCATGCTTTGCAGGCAGAAGATCTCTGGTTAAATCCTTGCTGTCTCCAGTTAAAGGATCTCAAGCAGGAGCCACTGCCCACTGCAGTAATCCACTCTGCATCAAGTGGGCCAGTGGTAGGAGGTAGGGCTGGATATTTGACTGTTCAAGATAGATTTGGTCAAGTGAAGCTCAAGTATTTTTAAGGCATTAAAGTTGTGGGAAAACATGAGGTTCGGTACTAATGTTAATTAATAGAAAAGTACTAACTTAAATAATTCATTACTTTTTTTTTAAAAAAAGTTATTTTTAAAATTACATGCTTCCCTCAAAGAACCTCAAGCAACATTCATTGTTCTCCTAGCCCCCTTTTATCTTCACAACAAGCCTGTGAGGCAGGTTAGGTTGAGAGATGGTGACTGATCCAAGGTCAAAGCAGCCCTTTTCCAGTTGGCACTTTGAACAGGGCTTCTCCAACGCTTTGCAGGCACCGTCCGTCAGCTGCAGACTCCCTGGAGGGCAGCTGGCCTTGGCTTGGCTGAAGTGACCCGGCAGGCCTAATGAGGTCTAGAGGCTGGAGGTCCACTGACTAAGCAATGACTCTTCAGGGTTTCAGGTGGGTTTTCCCCAGGCCTGCAGGCCTGGAGATGCCTGCAGTTGAACTACAGAGCAGATGCTCTACCGCTATGACTCTTCCCCAAAGGAAGATGCCACTCTATAAATGAAGCTAGATTGGCATGCAAGTGGATAAGGGCATTCTCAGTGGTGGCTCCACAATTGCGAAATGAAATGCCATGGCTCATCTGGCAAGCCCCCTCCGGGGTAGGTTTTAAGACCTGCCTTTAGCAGCTACTTTAACCTGACTTGCAGAACTCCACCATTTTTGCCAGATTTTGCTGCATTGGCATTGGTTTCGGTATTACAGTGGTACCTCAGGTTACATACACTTCAGGTTACACACGCTTCAGGTTACAGACTCCGCTGTACCTCGGGTTAAGAATTTTTCTTCAGGGTGAGAACAGAAATCACACGCGGCGGCAGCGGGAGGCCCCATTAGCTAAAGTGGTACTTCAGGTTAAGAACAGTTTCAGGTTAAGAACGGAGCTCTGGAATGAATTAAGTACGTAACCAGAGGTACCACTGTATTTTGAAATAGTGTTTTGATATTTTGTGGTGGTTTATGGTCTTAGATCGTGGCTTGTAAATAGCTTTGGGAAGAATTTTTCTTGAAAAGCCATATAGGTATATACCGTAATTAAAGAATGCATTTCTGCCCTGGATCATAGGGCTCTCATAGCACAATTCTATACATGTTTACTTAGAAGTAAGTCCAACTGAGTTCAGTTGGGCCTGTTTCCAAGAAAGGGAATACAAGCCTTCAGCTTCATTTAACTGATCTTCATGCTCCGAAGTCTGGTCTCAAATTTGTTAGATTTATATCCTGTCTTCTCAAAGGAGTGATGAAAGTTAGAGCACATATATGAGGTGATATTGCTGACTAGAGAGTAGATCTTCCTAGTTCTGTTGATTATATGGACTTGTTTCTAGCACTGGGAGGGTACCTCCAGAACCACCTCTGCTTATGTTCTCTTGTCCTTGCCTTGAATGAGTTGGGTTTTGTGGCCTGGAATGTTTGTCTTCCTGGCACATGAGTATGGCATGAGTGATGCCACTGGGTTCCTTCCTCCCCGAGGTCCTGTGATAGGCAGTAGGAGCAATCACAACTATAACGTGCATATTTGTGGCAGCCTGTTTTGACACTGATTTAAGTTGCTGGTTATGGTCATGGGCAACAATTAGTTTTCTGAAACATTCTGAATTGTAAAATAGGGTGATTTGCATTGGGTAACCTGCATCAGAAACATTTCTGCTGTCTGAGAGCAGGGGTCACCAGCCTTTTTGAGCCAGCAGGCCCGTTTGGAAGTTTGAGAAAGGGCCATGGGTGCCAGTCACAAAATGGCTGTATTGGGTGTGTGACATAACACACAGTGGCTGGCATGTTTAAAATGGAGCAGGAAAGGAGACAGGAATGCAAAATGGTGTGGGTATTGCCCATCAATGGGGAGGGAAGGCACCTTAGCTCTTTGCACCTCTCTTCTGTTCAGAACAGGTGGGATGATGGTTGTCTAGGTGCCAGGCTGGCGACTGCTCTCCTAGAGAATGATCTAATTTAGCATGTTAATTTTACTTGTATTTAGTAAACAAAACAAAAAAAATTGAAACTGAAAGCTTACCTCATATTATGCTTACAATAACGTCCACTCATTGTGTTCTCTTCTGCATTGGAGCCTTAATATAGCATGATGGCTGCTAGATTATTCCAGGACAAAAAAATTAATGTGGATCTGATCCTCACTCCGCAAATCTGATTGGGCCAGATTTGGAGGCTTCAGTGGATGTTGTTGGATAAAGCTTAGACAGATTGTGAGTGACAGGGCCCAGGAGGAGCACATGATGTAGGTGTGCATCAGGTCAGTCTTTTGGATGAAAGATTATGAGGAGCCCCACAAAAGAGTAAATAAAAGTATGAAAATGTGTTTAAAAGCAGCACCCCATTAATGAAGATGGACCAGAGGTTAATGGATACCATGAATAAGGGTCCTATCCTCATCAGTTATAGTCCTGTCCTCTGGATTTTTGTCCCATGTTTTGCAACATTCTGTAGCAGTGAGTTCCAAGGAACATTCATTTATTGTTGCTAGAAGTTTTGTTTTATTTTTGCCTGCTTGTGCTCCAAAATATTTTGGAATTGCAAGTAGTTGACCCATTGGCCAACAAGAGAATAAAAGGCAGAAAATGGGTACGGTACATATTTGGATGCAGTTGCTCTGCTTTTTCTGTTTTGAGCACCAGCCTTTTATTGATATTGAGCAGATATCATCATAATCATCTTATTATTTCTACCCTGCCTTTTTAAATTTGGGAGTTTATTTCTTGGGGACAGTTTGACTCTTAATTGCATTGTCGAGCTTTCAATTAGTCCTTGCAGACACTAATTCTGTGCCGTAGCATAGGTTTGAACTGATTGGTTCAAAATTGGGAAAGGAGTACGACAAGGTTGTATATTGTCTCCCTGCTTATTCAACTTATATGCAGAATTCATCATGCGAAAGGCTGGACTGGATGAATCTCAAGCCAGAATTAAGATTGCCGGAAGAAATATCAACAACCTCAGATATGCAGATGACACAACCTTGATGGCAGAAAGTGAGGAGGAATTAAAGAACCTTTAAATGAGGGTGAAAGAGGAGAGCACAAAATATGGTCCTGAAGCTCAACATCAAAAAAACGAAGATCATGGCCACTGGTCCCATCTCCTCCTGGCAAATAGAAGGTGAAGAAATGTAGGCAGTGAGAGATTTTACTTTCTCGGGCTCCATGATCACTGCAGATGGTGACAGCAGTCACGAAATTAAAGGACGCCTGCTCCTTGGGAGAAAAGCAATGACAAACCTAGTCAGCATCTTAAAAAGCAGAGACATCACCTTGCCAACAAAGGTCCATATAGTTAAAAGCCATGGTTTTCCCAGTAGTGATGTATGGAAGTGAGAGCTGGACCATTAAGAAGGCTGATCGCTGAAGAATTGATGCTTTTGAATTATGGTGCTGGTGGAGACTCTTGACAGTCCCATGGACTGCAAGAAGATCAAACCTATCCATTCTTCAGGAAATCAGCCCTGAGTGCTCACTGGAAGGACAGATCGTGAAGCTGAGGCTCCAATACTTTGGCCACCTCATGAGAAGAGAAGACTCCCTGGAAAAGACCCTGATGTTGGGAAAGATCACAAGGAGAAGGGGACGACAGAGGACGAGGTGGTTGGATAGTGTTCTCAAAGCTACCAGCATGAGTTTGACCAAACTGCGGGAGGCAGTGGAAGACTGGAGTGCCTGGCGTGCTCTGGTCCAGGGGGTCACGAAGAGTCGGACAAGAACAAACGACTAAGCAACAAAGCATAGGTTGCTCCACAAGAGAAGATTTGCACAAAGAGTTTTAAGTGCCCCATTCTTTCTGGCTTGGTTTTATAGTAGGAGTAGCTGTCTTGTGGCAAAAATGAAGTGAAATCCAGGGACTCACTGAAAACTAACCGATGCCTTTTTGTATGAGGACTTTGGAGTTGGTGACTGTGTCAACAATGAATCATGGCCTGGTAGAGTTAGAAGGGTGAGAGCTGGACCATAAAGAAGGCTGATCGCCGAAGAATTGATGCTTTTGAATTATGGTGCTGGAGGAGACTCTTGAGAGTCCCATGGACTGCAAGAAGATCAAATGCATCCATTCTTAAGGAAATCAGACCTGAGTGCTCACTGGAAGGACAGATCGTGAAGTTGAGGCTCCAGTACTTTGGCCACCTCATGAGAAGAGAAGACTCCCTGGAAAAGACCCTGATGTTGGGAAAGATGGAGGGCACAAGAAGGGGACGACAGAGGATGAGATGGTTGGATAGTGTTCTCGAAACTACAAACATGAGCCTGACCAAACTGCGGGAGGCGGTGGAAGACAGGAGTGCCTGGCGTGCTCTGGTCCAGGGGGTCACGAAGAGTCGGACACGACTAAACGACTAAACAACAACAACAGAGTTAGAAGGGGCCGCCTTGCAATGACAGGTGGCCACCCAAGCTCTGCTTAAAAACTGCCTAGGAATGAGAGTCCACTTCCTAAGCATTTTCCACACTGTTTAATGAATGACGATTTGCTGTGCTGCTCTTGACAGAAGGGAGAGAGGACAGGTCTCTGCCCTGAGCGGCTTGCAGTCCGGGGCTCACCTGCTGATGAGCGGAGGAATAGGACTGAAGCCGCCAACGCTCATGTGGGCTGCAGCCTGTGCATTGCCATGGGGCGGGGCCACCGAAACGGAAAGTCCCGCCCCGCTTCCCCGAGCCGGGAGGGCGGGGCTTCCCTTGCCTGGGGCTTCCATCATAAAAGGAGGCAGGCAAGTCTCCAGGTCAGGGGGCGGGGCCGGCGACCGACCGCCTCCCCGCGCCAGCCTATCCGGGCGCGCGATACTTGTGAGGGGCACAGGCCTAGCCCAATGGGGTCGCTCCGAGGGCCGGGCGGGGCTCTGTGCGGCTTGGAGGGGAGCGGAGCGGCGCTGAGGAGGTTTTTGTTCCGGGCCCGGCCGCCGCCATCTTGTGTCCGTGCGGGTCGGAAGAGGAGGAGGAAGCGGCAGCAGCGCGGAGCGGTGACTCGGCAGCAGCGGCGGCCGCGGCGGGGCCTGACACAGCCTCATTGGTAACGGCGGGGGGGGGGTCGCTCTCGGCTTCCTCGCTCCCCATTTCCATAGAAACAGAACCCGCCCAAGGATGCCTGTCGCCATAGAAACAAGGACTCTTCCCCCCCCTCCCAGGCGCTCCGGCCTCGGCCTTCGGACTCCCTCGCAGCCCCTCGGGCTCCTGGCCTCTCGCTGCTCCGTAGAAGGGGCGGCGGCCCGCCCTTGAGGAGCCAGGCTGGGAGGGGGCGGGGGCCCTTCCGCGTTTCCGCCTCTGCCTCGTGTTCGCTTCCTTCAGAAATGCCGCCCCCCGCCACTTGCCCCTTTTCTGCCAGAACTTGAAAGGAGCCCCCCCCCCGAAGCGGGAGGGTGCGGCGCTTCCTTCTCGGTCCTCGCGTGACGCGCCTGGCCGGGACGCCCCTCGCGGAAGCCGGGAAGCGCCTGCGGCCTTAGCTGCTCCGGCGCCGCGGCCTCGCTGCTTCTCTTTTCCCCCAGGATGGAGGGGGCGGGGATTGCAGAGAAGAGCCAGGATGAAAAGTCCAGGGGGTCAGTCAGCTGGGAGCAGGCAAGTGCGGGGCTAGCGGGGGACGGGGAGCGTTTTAGCGCCTCTCCTGGCGGGGGCGAAAGGGATTCATTCCAAGGAGAAGGGAGCCCGGGATCTCTGGATACCCCACCCTTACCATTATTGCGGAGGTGCAAAACATGGGACGAGGCAAATAATAGAGTAACAGCTCTTTCAAGCTTGCCTGGAGATGGCATGCCTTTGAAGGAAGCTCGATTTGGGGTGGGAGCTGCTTTAGTTTCGGAAGAGAAATTTAAGCTGGTAAATAATTGCAAATGCTCATCGTTATTGGTTACAGGGTTGTGAGGCTGTACAATTTTCACAAAACGAACCAGCAACTTCTTTTGCTCAGGTGTCCTGCTGCATAGAAATTTTAGGTCTCTTTAGGCTGGAGAGCATAGGAACTCAGGATTGTTGCCTTTATCACTGATCCATATCCCTGTAATATATGTATTGCAGGGCAGTTTGAATGTAGGTCTGGCAGGCTGTTGCCCAGAAGGAATAGTGCCTGACTTACCCTGAGCAAGGGTAAAGTCAGGGGTAGGCAACCTAAGGCCCATGGGCAGGATGCGGCACAATCCCCTTCTAAATCCAGCCCGCGGATGGTCCGGAAATCAGCATGTTTTTACATGAGTAGAATGTGTGCTTTTATTTAAAATGCATCTCTGGGTTATTTGCGGGGCATAGGAATTCGTTCATTTTCCCCCTTCAAAATATAGTCCAGCCCACCACATGGTCTGAGGGACAGTGGAGCGGTCCACGGCTGAAAAAGGTTGCTGACCCCTGGGTTAAGTGGACAATTGCCTTCCTTACTATGACCCTTTATTGGCATCCTTTGTTAGAATGGGCTCCAGTGTGTAAGATAAATGGCAGCTGGTTGGGTGTGGCTTGAAACAACTGAGTGTCAAAGTTCTGCAAGAACTTGCAACATGTTATATGAGTGACCTGATTTTCTTGATCAGTAGTACTGTTAACTTATGGCTAACCTCAGCCAGATACAGTATGGTCTAAATCTATAGAGTAAGGATCTTAGCTTTATTCTCAGAAGGGTTTGTAGCAGGAAGGCTTGGAAAGGAGTAGAACTTCATCCTTGCTAAGGAATCATCTGTCAGTTCCATCTCATAATTCTTTCCTCTTTACCAAACTACTTGGAATAGACTGTTTCTATCTCCCCTAATCTTGAGTGATCAGTGGTCTGCTTACAATAAGCAAATAAGGTTGGTGGAATTTTATTCCTCATCCTTGGTACAATTGAAAGGCTTGTGTGCTAAAGTTGCCAGACTGAAACCACATTGATTTAAATGTCTTACTCTTCTAGTATCGCAGAACTAACATTTTGACAAGGGACAGTCATTTTAGCTAGCCTCTTTTGCTGTCTAGGTTCCAGATGGCTCAATTAGAATCTATTTTTTTAAAAAATGTACTAGTCAAATGATGTTAGTCCCTATTTATTAATATATTAATCCTGATTAAAAGATTGTCCTTGACTAGTTGGAATTTTCAGATCCGCTGTTTTCTCCAACTCCCACCACAGTTTGCATTTTGATTACGAGGTCTGGTTATTACTTATTAGTTGACAACCGTGTTCAGTGTGAACAGTTTCTGTTTAGCAACCAGCTACATGTGCCAACTTTCAAAGATCTGATTCCCCAAATGGGTCTTGTGTCAACATGATTAGTTTGGTTTTGTCATACCAAAAATCAAGGTGTAAACATGTTTTTTCACATTGGCCTAAGTGCCTGCATGCTGGTTCTACAGTCATTCAGATTAAACCGTCTGGCTGGCTTACTTGTGTTGAATACTCCATCTGGGGTTCAAATAAGAGTTAAACTTCTTCAAACATTTCTGAGGAAGAGTACCATACTATTGCAGCTCTTATGTTTCCATCAGGCTGGTTTTTATCAGATAATAATATCTCATACACTCTTGTTTCCCGTGATGAAATAGCATTCGGTGCTGGGAGTGTTCGACCAAGGAGTGTCCAGGTTGTCCTTCAGTTCTTGCAGTTAAACCAATTGGAACTTGAGTTTTCCTTTAGTCTTCTTCAGTAGTTAATTGTTTTGACGTTTTGCACATGAATTCATTTGCTGGACAGCATATCTGCCACAGAATTCCTGGATTTGTGAAGCATTTTGGGGTACTGCCTTAGTTCAGGGGGTGGTACTAATCGGGTTTGTTATCCTTTGTAAATTGAGGGCATCCTAGAGTGTGCCTGACACTCCCCTGTTGCTTTCAGTTGCTGAGGTAGATCAGTAATGCTCAAAAAGTTGTCCTTGTGAGAAACCTGCTCTCTATGGCTGACCTTTTAATCAGGGGCTGATAAGCTTCCAAAGGATTCCAAGGTTCATAGGAAAACTACTGGGCGAGACTGTTGCTTGTTCCGAACTCAAGACTAATATACCCCTTTGCAGTTTTCCCTATACGGTGGTACCTCCGGTTGCGGACGGGATCCGTTCCGGAGCTCCGGTTGGATCCCAAGGTTTCCGCAACTAGAGGGACCGCTTCTGCGCATGCGCACACGGTAAAATCTGGAAAAATACTTCCGGGTTTGCCGCATTTGCATCCTGAAGGATACGCAACCAGAGGTGTGTGTATCCAGAGGTGTCACTGTAATCTGTTTTATCTTTGGGGTCTATTGTTGCTGTGCTAGAAATATGCTGCAACATTGGATAAGGTGAATAAGAAGGTGGGAGCTCTTTTTGGGCTCTCCACCAAATGATTACATTGTTCAGTAGCCTTTTAATTCAATTGGATGTGGTGGACCATGCTAGAGTTGCTTTCCTCATTGGAGATGCACCTTCTTAAACAATAGTCACACTGAAAATTGCTGAGCTCACTGATTACCTGCTTTTATTAATCAAAGAGCTGACTGCTGTGGTTTTTGTCAGTCCTCCCTGCATAGAGGATGCACCAACTCCCTCAAAACCATAGTAAGACTGAAACTTATCAGGACCATGGACCCAAGTAAAGACAAGCTTTTGCATTAAACTAATCTAAGTAAAATAAGTATTTCTCAGAAAGTCGGAAGGGAATTTTAATTCTGTTTAACTTCTAGACGACAATATAGCAAGATTCCTCATCAGTCCCTTTTTAATTGCTTGTTGTTGTATCTGGATTTGTGATGCCAGTTTCTTGGTTCCTGGTACTGCAGCAAATGACCTTCTCTGCATTAGCAGGACATGTGGTTTAGCTTATTCATAGGAGATTGAACCTGTTTTCCATCTACAGATTCTCCTGAAGGCAACTGATAAAGTACAAAGAACCTTTAATCTGTCTCTCTGTGTGTGTGTGTGCATATATTCCAGTATGTCCCAAATCTGTGAAAGCCAAAATTCCCCATCTTGTTTGATTTTATTCATTTGCAGAAAATTAACTACAGCCCAAATTTAGAAAAAAATACTGTGGTGGTGAACAAAACAAAATTACATACTTGGATAAAAGTACAAAAATGCAACAAATCACTAGTTCATCTCCCAGTGAAAGCATGGGTGAACAAGTTAGTTTTCGGCAGTTGCCTCCATGCCAATACAGTGGTACCTCGGGATGCGAAGGCGATCTGTTCTGGAACCCCGTTCACATCCCGAACAGAACGTAAGACACGTCTGCACATGTGCGGGTCACGTTTCGTCGTTTCCGTGCATGTTAAAAGTCCATAACTTGAACAGTTAAATGATTTCTGTAAATTTTGTCGCACTACCTGGACACCTTTTAAAATTATGTCAATAGACCAGGTCAGATTTTGGGCTGTTATGCAAGTTTTGAGTTTGCTGGCAGACGATTTCTTCTTTGATCAGGGATTTTTTTTCTATTCTAAAGCTTTCTCTTTCTTCCTTTTACTATATACAGTGGTACCCCGCAAGACGAACGCCTCGCGAGACGAAAAACTCGCAAAACCAAAGGTTTTTTCGTTTTCGAGTTGCCTCGCAAAACGAATTTCCCTATGGGCTTGCTTCGCAAAACGAAGCTTGCCCAGGGGACAGCGGGTCTTCTCTTTTGAAGCAAGGGGCGGCGGGGAGAAGCGATCTTCTCCCCGCAGCCCCAGGTCCGGGGACAGCGGGAAGCGCTTCCCGCTGCCCCCGGACCTCTTTTGAAGCAAGGGTTTGCGGGGAAAGGGGCTGCGGGGAGATCGCTTCTCCCGGTGCTCCGAAGCGGGGCGGGGGGGCGGGAACACCTGCCCCAGCCGCCCCGCTTCGGAACGCTGCCCCGAAGCGGGGCGGGGGGGGCGGGAACACCTGCCCCAGCCGCCCCGCTTCAGAACGCTGCCCCGAAGCGGGGCGGGGGGGCGGGAACACCTGCCCCAGCCGCCCCGCTTCGGAACGCTGCCCCGAAGCGGGGCGGGGGGGCGGGAACACCTGCCCCAGCCGCCCCGCTTCGGAACGCTGCCCCGAAGCGGGGCGGGGGGGCGGGAACACCTGCCCCAGCCGCCCCGCTTCGGAACGCTGCCCCGAAGCGGGGCGGGGGGGCGGGAACACCTGCCCCAGCCGCCCCGCTTCGGAACGCTGCTCCGAAGCGGGGCGGGGGGGCGGGAACCTCTCACCCCGCCGCCGGGCATCGGAACGAGGTCCTGGACCTCTTCTGAAGGCAGGCGGGGGCAAAAGTCTTTGCTCCCCCCGCCTGCCTTCCCGGGACAGCGGAGACTTCTCCGCTGCCCCGGGCGATCTTAAAATGCTGGCGGGCGGGAGCGAAGCGTTCGCTGCCGACCCCCAGCATTTTAAAATCTCCTCGGGGCAGCGGAGACTTCGCTCCCGCCCGCCAGCATTTTAAAATCGCCCCGGGACAGCAGGGGCTTTTAAAATGCTGGCGGTCGGCAGCAAAGCCCTCCTGTCCCCGGAGCTTGCGGGGCGGGAGGTGGGAAGAAGGGCTTTTCTTCCCACCGCCAGCCTTCAGAACAGCCTTCTGAAGGCTGGCAGTGGGAAGAAAAGCCCTTGTCCCCCCCCCCCCCCCAGCCTTCAGAAGAGGTCGGGGGACAGACTGTCCCCGGACCTGGTCTGAAGGCGGTTTCCCTAGGAACACATTAATTGATTTTCAATGCATTCCTATGGGAAACCGTGCATCGCAAGACGAAAAAACCGCAAGACGAAGAGACTTGCGGAACGAATTAATTTCGTCTTGCGAGGCACCACTGTATATATATATATTAATATTTTAAAGAAGAAACTCTTTGAGGTCTCAGAATCCTTAATGTGAATGCACATGGTGTGTCCATTAAAAAAATAAATAAAAGCATTGAATTTAAAATACACAACAAGGCATTAAAGTTTACATCTTTATGTACCATTTATGTCGTGGTGTGTATCCCAAATTTAACTGAACTGAATTGGGTTTCCGTTTGCATGGAATGGCTTCTATTTTGGTTATGCTTTTAAGCTTACCGTTCATAGGTAAGATTCAAAAATTAATCCCATAAGCGGAAGCCTGTGCAAGAACTTCCACTTGTGCAACAGGGATTTCCCCCTTCTATCACCAACACCCTGAAATTGGCTCAGGGTGTTAAGAAGAACCCCCACCCCAGAACAGCGTGCCAGGGAGGAGTGGGGGAAGTTCTGTCTAACAAGCCCAAATGATTGCACTGATGGAACAATCGCTTTAGCACAACATTGAATTCCACCCAACATGTAGTTTGCCTTATTGCAGAAATAGTTTAAATTATGTTCTTGTTCGTCCTGAGATGCTTATGTACTATATATCCTAGCCTAGAATTCCCTTTGCTAGCTGTTAAGGTACCTCAGTTCTCTTTTTAAAAAGAAACGAAGTTCGCTTCAGCCCCATTTCATTTTCTGTTTTAGTAAGCCCTTTCTTAAAATGTCCCAGCCTTAACCTATAGTACCCCAAGACACAACAGATAAGTCCTCATGTCCTGCCCAATCCTATTTCCTGTCTTCTCTTTCCTTGTCCTCTAACCTTTTAGATCTAGGTACTCTTTTCTTGTGTGTCACATTCTGTCAAAGATTGAGCAAATTGTAGATTGCTTTGCCTCTTGGAAGGCTGCATTTGTGCTTCTTTCTGACATGTCTTTCAGATCCTGGTTTTCTCCTGGTTGAAGAAATGTAGTCACTTGACACCAACTTGCTGTGTCACTGTTGGCTTCCTGTATGGGGTGCAGAGAGGGTGTAGCTCTGCAGAAATGCAAGCAGTTGTTTATGCTGTGGGAGTATAAGGACAAAGCTGCAACTGGAGTGCTGGAACCCAGGCTACTGTCCCAGCTGTCTGTTTCGGGACCCAAGAATAAAAGCAATACTTGTGGATGAATTTAAGCGGCCACCGTACAAAAGAACTGGCTCAGATTCAGGACACTGGGCACTGAGATTGGTGTTCAGGGAGGAAGTAGGGATGTAGTGGTCTTTCCCTTCATTACCACTGGTTTGTGATGCTGGATGGTATTTCTTCTTCACCTCTCTTCTGCCTGCCTAGGATCTCTCTATTAACAGAAGGTAGCTGATGGTCTGTTGAAAGATCATCGGCCAGTTTCTAGTGGACTACTTGGTGCCTGCCAGGAATCACTGCAAAAAATTCTGAGCTAGGTGTACCTTGGGGATGCTCTTTATGTCCTGAAGCAAGTATGAATACGCAGGATTGCTTTGTAAATTTTTGAAATGCATAAATGGGAATTTAGGTCAAAAGAAACAGTAGACAAAACAAGACCAAAGTTGACCTGCCTAGGGTTATATGAAGAAACTTGTTTGAACTCGGTCCACTTGGATAAATTCACACATTGTAAAAGCTAATGAATTATCTCAAGGTTTTCAGTATAAGCTGACCATAAACTCCTAGGGAATTAGTCCTGCTGAATTCAGTGGGGTGTACGGTAATTTCTCAGTAGGCACATATTAGGATCTACCTGCATACCTCCAGTGGCATAGAGATTATTAGCATTATCTCTGTTATATGGTGTGACCAAGTCCCAATTTTCCACTTAGAGTTCTTTGTTGGTCAGCCACGTCTCTACAAAGTCTCCCTGTTGGGAGAGGTCTTTGGACCTGTAAAGAGAGAACCTGATTGCATTCTGCTTTTCCTTGATCTTCCAAGCCCATTGCTTGGAAATTCCGAATGATCTAACCTCTGCCAGCTAAGGCTGATTGTTTCCCAGCTGACTCATATCCAGCCCCTCCCTTGCCAGCCCTGTCTGTGTGACTTATGATTCTTCCTGTACTGAGCTGGAGAACTCTGCTGGGAGGGAGCAGCCTAGAATGAGGTCATGTGGTTCAGATGTCCACATTGAGATTTAGCTGCTTTACAGAGTGGGTTAGTCTAGGCCAGATTTGATAAAGTGAACATGTGTGAGGGCCGGTCAAAGTTGTTGAGCTTTTTTAAGGATTGCTCCCCTGTAAAATTATTGGGTTAGGGTTATTGGGTTGAGCTTACATTTACACTTCAGTGTTTAGGAGACAGAATAGAACAGTGTCTGTGGTCAAAGTTCAAAGAAACAAGCTGTCCATTATTAGTGGCATCTCCTTTCCTGGGCTGCTTCAACTCCTGAGACTCTACAGCAGCCTTTGTCAACCTGGTACCCCAGGTGATGGAGACTACAACATCCAGCAGCAGCAGCTAGCATTATCCATCCACCTATCTTCCCATTTTTGTTCCACCTGTCTCCAGGGAGTTCAAGGCAATCTACGTGGTTCTTCTCCCCTGCCCTCACTTTAACTCACAGGGGAGCCATGGAAGGGAGGGGGGAGGTAGGAGAACGGGATGCTGCCCCAAGCGCCCCCCCCACGTGATCTTACTGCCCGTCAGCTGTTTCCTCCACCACTCACACGGGCACACATTACCCGCTCCCAGGAGCGTCCAGCGAGGGTCGGTGCTGGAGAGCTGCAGCTCTCCGTCAATGCTGAAGAGAAAGCGGCAAGATCCTCTGCGCTCTGCTTAAATGGGGTTAGGCCATGCCCCCGGCTGACCAGATTGGTCAACCAAAGGAGTGACACAGGGGAGAGCTCCATAAGAAGCCCGCAACACCATTTCCCTGGTGAAGAGAAATGGCTTTGGTGGAGCGTTGGCTGCTGGGCAGAACAAGATGAGCAGCAGGTGCTCAGGGACCGCAACAGATTCATTTCTCATAATAGCTTGGGGGGGGGGCGGAAGAAATTGACCAGTGGGCCGGATTTGGCCCCCGGGCTGGACTTTGGACATGCCTGGTCTAAGATTTCCTTCTCAGTAACAGCAGGCAATGGGGGGGGTCTTTTTATGTTGATAATACAGGACATTTGGAGGGACGCGGGTGGCGCTGTGGGTAAAACCTCAGTGCCTAGGACTTACCGATCATATGGTCGGCGGTTCGAATCCCCGCGGCGGGGTGAGCTCCTGTCGTTCGGTCCCAGCTCCTGCCCTCCTAGCAGTTCGTGCACCTCCAGGCGTTTCCGTGCACTGCGCTGGTCTGGCTCGCCAGAGCAGCTTCTTCACGCTGGCCACGTGACCCGGAAGTGTCTTCGGACAGCGCTGGCTCCCGGCCTCTTAAGCGAGATGAGCACGCAACCCCAGAGTCGGTCACGACTGGCCCGTACGGGCAGGGGTACCTTTACCTTTACCTTTACAGGACATTTGATAGCACCGAACTTCCTAAGCCAACACTTTAGGAAATCTGTGAGTGCTGCAACATCATATTAACTGTTAGGACATACTAGTGAGTACCTCCAATGGAATAGCCTCCTTTGCATAGCCTAAAAGGCCAGTGGTATCAGTCCTTCAGATGAAGGAGCTGCGTGTCCCATTTGGCAGCAGAGACCTGTTTAGGACTAACATCGAGGGGACCTTCACTTTTTATGACCCATTCATTGCAAGAGTCAAAAGGTTTTGCTTCCTCTCACCCCTGCTTCACATGAGATGACAGTCTTGTATATTTGGGCAGAGCCAGAATTCTGCTGCCAGAAGCCATCACAATCAAGGGACTTTGTGCCTTGCAGGCTATAGACCAAGCCTTGTATTCTTAACAAGTTGTATTTTCCCCTTTACTGCATTCAGATGTCCAGCTCGCCGTTGTCCAAGAAGCGTCGCTTGTCTGATTCGGAGACGAAGACGGGTTCAAACTGCTCCTCTGGCAAATCCGTACAGACTGATCTGCGCGAGGCGCCTGCCAACGTAAGACTTTGTGTTGAGCCCATTTCTTACATCCTGATTCTTAGTGGGGAAACTTTAGTATCTGTTCCAAGGAGAAACTAGGTCAGACCCCACAGTCTTGATATTAGTAAAGGGTTTGTTGCCATGATGGGTGGAACAGAAAAAGGGTCTGTTTGTCACCAGGAACTTCTGCAGCATTTGTACAGTGTAGTTCTGCACCATCTTTTGGGTGGAGGGTGGGCCACCCTGTCAGGACTGAGGGTGAGAAAGATTTGACTACTGTAGTCTCTTGGTGCAGCAGTAATTTACCTTTTCCTCTGAGGTGACAATTACACAAGAGAAAACAAAAGGGCAGCCTCAGGGATATCATTTAGATGCAAACTAGACATGCCCCAGAATTTTGCTCACAGACCTCTTGCAGCCTTGACAGTGCAGTCATCCCCACCTTCCTCCCCTTGTAGATCTCAGTGGGAGTTGTTGGGAACCTTGTTATCTGCAAGGAAATGTTCAAGGCAGCTATCATAAAATCAGCACAAGAACTCAACACTCCTATAAAATGTAATAGCTGGTTGGGACTGTCTCTGAATATATTGGAAATCAGTATTAACTAGCCAAACATCCTGCTTCTACCAACTGTTTGGAGCCTTCAGTTATGCTCAATAGCCCAGCATTACAGCCTTAAGCCTCAGGCTTTTGTGTAGATTAGGCTCTCCTGCCCTACCATAATGTGTGCAAGTAGCAGGCAACCAGCAAGAGAACCCTTCTCCTTGTTCAGCAGGTCATTTGGAGAATAAAGGCACCAGCTGCATGACTTACAGCTGCCTTCATTCCTAATTCTGGCTCAGGTCTTGATTTGAGCTGGAAAGGCCTCAAACTATACAGCTGGAAATTCCATTATTGGGATAAGATTATGTGAATTGAATGTATAGGCATATATATAGCTTGGTCCCATTTGCTGAATGTCAAATATTAGATGGACAATATTGTCAAATGCTACAAAATAATTGAAAGGGTGGATGGGTTTGCAACTCTGCTTCCTGACCATGGGCAGCCTTAGCTGTTCCCTTTAGAAACAGACTGTGCATGTTAAGTTTTTGTCAGCAACCAGGAGGCCTGGAAATGCATGTATTTTTTTAAAAAATAATGCTTTGATTTCCAAAAAGCTTCAATAGTCATTGCATTTTGTACTAGTCAGTATTCCACTTATTCTGTGGTACAGTCAAATAGCTTGAGAGGAAAACACTGTGTTGGTGCAAGTTCTGCTAGCGATCACCCTCTTTCCTTTCTTTTTTCCAGGGTATGGCCAAGAATGGAAATGAAACGGACATTGATGAGGGTCTGTACTCAAGGCAGCTGTAAGTACCAGAAAGGCGGGGGGTGGGTCACCATTACAAAAGGAGTTGTGGTGCTATTCTTCTGTGGCTGTTGATCTTCAGCTGTTTTTCTGCTGCTGAGAGGCAGCAGTTTTGGGGCAAGATGCCTCGGGTTTTGGTTGGGAAGGCAAGGCTCTGAAATTAACCCTTTGGGATTCTTCCCTCCACCCTTTGTTCTGAGCAGATATGTACTGGGCCATGAGGCCATGAAACGAATGCAGAATGCCAACATTCTGGTGTCTGGCCTGCGAGGACTGGGTGTGGAGATTGCCAAGAACATCATCTTGGGAGGAGTGAAATCTGTCACAATCCATGATCAGGGTGTGGCTGAGTGGTCTGACCTCTCTTCCCAGGTAGAGTCCTCCTGCATTTACCTAAATGGCCTAAAGTGTGTTCCTTCTGGTAGGCATACTGCTCCATACATTTCATACTCTTTCCCTCACTCTCCAGTTCTACCTGCGTGAGGAGGACCTTGGAAAGAATCGAGCTGAAGTATCCCAGCCTCGACTAGCTGAGCTGAACTCCTATGTACCTGTTACTTCTTACACTGGGCCCCTCAGTGAGGACTTCCTTGGCAACTTCCAGGTACTGTAAAGCAGGATGGCAGCTTATCGATAACTGGTTTTCTCTTCATAGGGGAAATGTCGGCTTGGTTTTCAGAAGAGAGGAGGGTTAGATTAGCAGGATATAATAATTACTTTTGAACAGATCAAGGGTCCATCTAGTCTAGAATTTTGTCTTCAGCAGTGGACAGCAAGGTGCTTCTGGAATTTCAGAGGACAATTCAGTATAACAATAGTGGTTGTGATACTTTGTCCCCACCATCTAACATTCCAAATGGTATTGCCCCATACATTAAGGTTCCATTTAATTATCAGGGCTAACAATGTGACATGCATCTCATTTGTACATATACCGAATGTCATCTTCCTCTCCATTTGCTCACGTAGCTTGCGGAGAGCCGTTTTGAATCTCTTTAGTCTGCTTGGAACTTGGCCATCATGAACTGTTTGTCATTTGGAGGCCAGGTTCCTTCACTATTTCCTTGACTCCGGATCGTTTAGCAATCTTAGATAACACAAGTCCTAATACAAATCCTTGTGAAGAGGCAGGGGCTGCACTGCTTACTTTAGAGCTCTACGCATAACTGCTGCTGCTTTTATGTATACGTTTCCATGTTTTCTGCTGCAGTCAGTCTAATCCTGTGGGTGCATATAGCTTTAAGAGCCAGCTAGCCACAGGAATTCACTGGTGAGAGATTCTAAGAAAAGTAATATTATTGAAAGCAGAGCTTCTTAATTCTCTGTGCCATAGAATAGAGTGGAAAAAGCAGTGTTGTGGAGAAAAGCCCTCTTGTTGTTTAGCCTTCCTGTTCTGCTAAACTTCACTCTAAGAATGAGCCGGTACAGAACTCAAGATCTGTGGTGTTACAAACAGCGGCAGAGTGTGTGTTGCCTAGAGTAGCACTTGGATCTTTTGTCCCTTCTGCAGGTGATTGTGCTCACTAACTGTCCCTTGGAGGAGCAGCTGCGCATAGGTGACTTCTGCCATGGCAAAGACATCAAGCTGGTCGTGGCCGATACAAAGGGCCTTTTCGGGTAAGATGTAATTCCAGCTCTGCTCTTTTATCTCTGCTATAGCAACCCTTGACCGTTTCCTTTGGCTGGGCTCTCCATCCTGTCTAACATGGGCAGCTTTGAGAGTTCCAGTCTTTATAGCCAATAACATGTCCAGCCCAGCCTTACTGCTTAGGGTATTGTTGCATCAGTGACAGCACTGAGAGTTGGGTTGCAGTGGAAATGGCACTATTGGCCCCTCACCCTGTTTCCTTTTCCTTACAGCCAGTTGTTCTGTGACTTTGGTGATGACATGGTTGTGACAGACACTAATGGGGAGCAGCCGCTCAGCGCCATGGTCTCCATGATTACCAAGGTAATTCCTTCCTGAGGCCGGAAGCCACAACTATTTCCTGTAATGGAGATGTGCAGTCTTCCTTATAGAGGGCACATGTATGCCTCTATGTATGCCTCCTGCAATGTCTTGCATTGATTTCGACAGTGGACGTCCTTGGAGGTTTTTATGCAGAAGTTGGATGGCCAGCTTTAGTGGATGCTTTACCTGACATTCCTGCATAGGACTAAATGCTCCCCAGGGTCCCTTCCAACTCTACAGTTCTGTGATTCCCTTATTTCTGTACAGGGGTGCCCTGGAGAGGTAACCTGTCTGGATGAAGCTCGGCACGGTTTTGAGACTGGCGACTTCGTTTCCTTCACTGAAGTTGAAGGCATGAAGGAGCTCAACAATTGTGAACCAATGGAAATCAAAGTGCTTGGTGAGACCCTGTTGGTGCCTTGACTAAGCAGAGCAAGTCTTGGATGTCACTTGAATGGGATGGTTGCTGGGGTTTTAGGCTCTCTAAGTTTCTGACAAAACTACCTGGATAGATATTAATGCCTTTCAGTGGTGGTCTAGCATTTGCTTTAATTATTTGGAATTTTAGCCTGCTCTGTCCCCATATACCCTAAGAGGGTTACAATAGATTAAACCTGCCAGAAACAAAAAATGTACAATTAGACAAATGTTAATTCTGACCATCCTCTTTCTTGTCCGCTTTCATGATTGTCTTCCTAAGAACCCTTTTCTAACCTAGACACAGCCTATCAATCCCTAAATCAACAAACATTCCCATTCTCTAGCATTCCATCCCTAAAACAATCATGCAATTTAAGTCTCCTCCTACTGTCTTACACCTGAGAGCACACCATTCCCTTCACTCAAAACCGTATCAACCCCTTTACACATAGGCATAGAATAAAATTCATTTCACAACCTGTTCATGTCTCCTTTTTTCTGTTTCCTCTGGTATATGGAGACATAACACTTCTCTCCTTCCCCAAATTATAATTTAATCCTATTAAAAGGATTGAAAGATCCCTTCCATACTTTTATTATAGAGTGTCCCCAATTGCAATATTGGCAGAGCTGGCCCTCTCGGTAGTTCTTCTACACTCAGAGGCTCAAGAGGAGTGGCAGCTCAGGAGAGGGCCTTCTCTGTGGCAGCCCCTCAGCTGTGGAACTCCCTCTCCACAGAGGTGCATCTGGCACCTTCATTGTACAGCTTTTGGAGAATGCTGAAGGCGTGCCGCTTTGCTTTTGATACCAGTAGTGTATATATTTTGGGCCCACTTTATTTTTGTGATGGTAAGCTGTTTTAAACTGTGTTTAATATTGTGTGTTAATGTTGTAATCTGCCCTGGGACCTTAGGGTGAAGGGCAGGTAATAAATAGTTGTACTAATAATAACATTTTGACATGGTTGCTGGAGGCCCTGACCCAAATACCGTTTTATTCCTAGTTTGATTTCTCATATGAGACTGACAAAAACATGTGTTCTCTCTCTCTCTTTCAGGCCCCTACACATTCAGCATTGGTGACACCTCCAACTTTTCAGACTATATACGTGGTGGTATTGTCACCCAGGTCAAGATGCCAAATAAGATTAGCTTTGTAAGTGTTGTTGCTGACAGACTCTGGCTTTTTTGCAGTGCTCTTGTGCTGGAACAGCCTGGTCCCCTTTGGGCCACATGTGCCATTCCTTGGGAGGCATCATGATCTGGAGCTATCGACTCTCCCCTTGGCCATAGAAAAATGGAGCCATGAAGTGATCTTACGCACTTCCCAGTTCACTGGATTGATAGTGCTGCCCCAATTGTAGTGAATGTTCCTATCTAGGGTTCTGGAATGTTTAACCTACAACTGCAGTGAATGTGGCAGTATTGAAGTTCCACTGTTTATATTGGATAAAGCAGGTGTCTCCATGTCCAAAGAGAATATTCATCTGCTTATCAGGGCACACTTTCTCACTCTTCTCTTCCAGAAATCTCTGCGCACTTCTCTGCTGGAGCCAGAGTTCATCATTACTGACTTTGGCAAGTTTGACCGACCAGGTCAGTTGCACTTGGGATTCCAGGCCTTGCACGAGTTTCGCAAGAAGCATGATCGTTTCCCCAAGCCCCGTAATCAGGTAGGTTGTTCCTTCTTGGTGGTAATGTGGTACCTTTATCTCCATGATTTGAAGTTCTCTATAGCTGCAGCTGCTCATACTAGCCACAGAAACCCCAAGTTTTGTAATAAGCAGAACTTCCCTCCTGAGAACATTAGTGCAGATAGCATTTTATGTAAAAAATCTGACATATCAGGCAACTCAATTTTGCTTCATTTTGAAGCTGAGGGCCAAACTTGTTGTGTCATGTTAAATTCACCTTTTCACCATTAAAAATGAAAATAGCATCTGTTTGAGGCTGATAATTATCCTGACTGCAGCAGATGGAGAGGAGTTTGTTGCTTTCCTCCTTCATTTGGGCTCCTGATTGTACACCCAAAGCTGTTACTTGCATTGGGAGAAAAGCTCCTGTGGGCACTACTTGCACTTCAAATGCAAGACTCAGAGTGTCTAGTTTGGCCCTAACCCTTTCAGTTTTTGCACAGTTGCTGTTTATTTTCCAAAAGGTATTGTTCAGGCAGGAAGTGGAAATGGAAATGAGTGGTATATGGGAAAGAAGATGTGATCATTGTTGTATCTAATGTTGTTGGGGTTTAAGTGTGTGCATGTTTAGTTGTGAACCCTGTCGATGTGAATTGTGCATCCAGAAAAATACAATTCTACACGTGTGATTTTATCATTTTTAGTTGTTTGCATCATTCTGGCTTTATTACTCAAGTGGAGGGGCAAGAAGTTATGGGGGGGTACTTTGTGCTCTATAACTTATTCAAAACTGCCTGTGCCTCTGTGCCAGGACTGGTCGTTGTCCTCTTCAGATCACCACACAAACGCTTCTTGTCTTTTATAACTTTTTATTGCGTATTAACAAAACAATCTTATAAACGGTTCTTAACTATTATTCCTCAGAGTCACTTCTGTCAGATACCTTCTGAGCTCTGCTTCTCCATGACCAGCCACTCTCAAAATGGCGAAGGTGCCTTTCCCTTCGCTTTCCCGCTCTTTTTCCTACCCTCCTGGCTAGAGCTGGCTTGTATCTCCCCTCCTCCGAATCTGAGCTAGAACTGAACCCTTGCCTTTCCTGGGAACAGCCGGTCCCTCCCTGTTGTTCCTCTTGCTCTCTTCTGTTAGATTCACTGCTCTCCTTGGGGAATGCTTTCTCCCTCTGAGAAACTGGAAACTTCTAACTCTTCCCTGAAATTCTGTGGGGTTAAATACCTACAATCCTTGTTTAATAGGTATGTGTGAGAGCTGGGCAACAGCACAGGGCAAAGGCTGTACTTCAGTTCTTGAGTCTCCTGCAGATACTATTATATCAGTTTCAAAAGTATTGCCAGAAACTTTGCAAGGGGATTAGATGTATTTATTGTAGTTCCATTCCATTATCTTTGTCAAATCTCTGCATGCCTGAATGATCCTGCAATCTAACTGAACATTAGGGGCTTTTCCTAGCCTATGTCTGACTTCTCTCCCTTCCTTTTCAGGCAGATGCCAGTGAGGTTCTAGCTTTGGTCAAGGATTTGAATGAGCAAGCGGCACCCTCACTAAGACAAGAGCAGCTGAATGAGGATGTCATCAAAGAACTGGCCTTCCAAGCTACTGGAAACTTGGCTCCTGTCAATGCCTTTGTTGGAGGACTGGCTGCACAGGAAGTCATGAAGGTAATGCCAGGCTCCAGGAATTCACCCCAGATATTGGGGAAGTTGGCTAGGAGCTCAGGTCCTGGGTTCTCTTCAGAAATAATTTGTGGTTTTGCGTTTCCTATCATCATCAATTTCTTCTTCAACCAGGAGCTTTGTATTTGACTATTTAGAACAGCAAAATCTTTGCCTCAGTAATAGAGAAACCAAGGTGGATGAGTTTGGCATGCAGTGTCAACCCAGCCCATGTCCTTAAATGGGACACCAGCCTCTTTGTAAAAAAGCCAAATGACCATGGCATAAGATATGACTGTCTTCCTCTTTCCTCACTCTCTTTCAGGCTTGTTCAGGCAAATTCATGCCTGTTACACAGTGGTTGTACTTTGATGCACTGGAGTGCCTCCCTGAGGAAAACAAGGATGCCCTGACTGAGGAGAACTGTACCCCTGTAAGCACTGTGGGGTTTGAGATGCATGCCAGGAGTAGGAGGGAAGTTCATTTGAGGTTGTAAGGTTTAAGCCCCGGATAAGGAACATGTTTAAATTTCTGCACTGTTCTGATGAAAAGTGAGAGCTCTAAGGGTAGCAGGACCTTATGGGTGGTATTTTACATACAAACAAACTGGCATCTGATATGTACAGGAGTAAATTTGCTGTAACATTGGCTGGAGTTTGTTTTTGGGGACCACAACAAGGTTGAGGAAATAGAGAAATCAAGCATTGACTAGAAGAAGAGATGAAAGCTGTCTTTGTTTCCTCTCTCTTTATAGAAACACTGTCGATATGATGGGCAGATTGCTGTCTTTGGCAGTGACCTGCAGGATAAGCTGAGTCAGCAGAAGTATTTTCTGGTGAGTGCTAGTACCGTTTTCCTATGCCTTGGTCAGTATCCCAAGCACCTTGTTGACATTTCTGCTCTTTCCCACTCTTAGGTTGGTGCTGGTGCCATTGGCTGTGAGCTGCTGAAGAACTTTGCTATGATAGGTCTGGGGTGTGGGCCAGGTGGAGAGGTGGCTGTGACTGACATGGACACAATTGAGAAATCCAACCTCAACCGGCAGTTCCTCTTCCGGCCTTGGGATGTTACAGTAAGTTCTGTTTATCTGCAGCTGCTTTTGCTGGGAGTGGGGTGAGTGACACTTTAGAGGTCTGTGGTCTTCCACAGTACCTGTTCCATAAGCCCCAATGAACCCAACCATTATAAAAGATTGTGCAGATATGACTTAGTGCTTGCTTAAGCTTTTTTCCTGAAACTCTGCTTGTTCTGGTACTGCATTCTGTGTCTGTTTCAAGATTCCTTGTTTGACCAATAAACCCATAATGAAACCGAGTCATACTTATGTCTGAACATTAATACAGAGCAAAAACAGTCACTGGAATGAAGCTCGTAGCTGTAGTGCTGTATCCACATTGTGTGACTTTCTGTCTGCCCAGAAAATGAAATCTGATACAGCGGCGGCAGCCGTGAAGGAAATGAACCCGAACATCCACATCACAAGCCACCAAGATCGTGTGGGCCCAGACACAGAGCGTGTTTATGATGATGACTTCTTTGAGAGCCTCGACGGAGTGGCAAATGCACTGGACAACGTGGATGCTCGTGTGTATCTGTCAGGGGTTGACTTGCTTACCTGTGCATTGCACACAGCTTTTTGCAGCTGATACATTTTCCTTGGTGTCAGCTGCAAGGCATCCTCACAGAGGATGGCTTCTCTGGCATTGTTCTTGCATTACTAGGCGGTGGATAAGAATGCAGTGAGAGTATTGGGAGTATAACTAAATAGGGGGAAAGGACAATCACTGTCTGGCCTCTTCAAACCAAACCCATTCATTGTCCGAGGTGGATCCCATTATACAGTGGTACCTCGGGTTAATATTACCTCAGGTTGAGAACAGAAATCATGCAGCGGTGGCGCAGTGGCAGCAGGAGGCCCCATTAGCTAAAGTGGTGCTTCAGGTTAAGAACAGTTTCAGTGTAAGAACGGACCTCCAGAACGAATTAAGTTCTTAACCCGAGGTACCACTGTATATGGGACTTTCTAAATATGAGTGGGGACGCAGGTGGCGCTGTGGGTAAAACCTCAGTGCCTAGGACTTGCCGATCGCGTGGTTGGCGGTTCGAATCCCCGCGGCGGGGTGCGCTCCCGTCGTTCGGTCCCAGCGCCTGCCAACCTAGCAGTTCGAAAGCACCTCTGGGTGCAAGTAGATAAATAGGGACCGCTTACCAGCGGGAAGGTAAACGGCGTTCCGTGTGCTGCGCTGGCTCGCCAGATGCAGCTTGTCACGCTGGCCACGTGACCCGGAAGTGTCTGCGGACAGCGCTGGCTCCCGGCCTATAGAGTGAGATGAGCGCACAACCCTAGAGTCTGGCAAGACTGGCCCGTACGGGCAGGGGTACCTTTACCTTTACCTTAAATATGAGTGGTTTGTATAAATGATCTTATATGCATAGTCAGCTGATATATATTCCTGCAATAATACTTCCCTTTTCAGGGAGAGAAATTCAGAATATTATTTCTTCAGACACCTAGAAAACAATTTTCTCCCAACTAGTAGCGTTGGAAAACATTCCATTTCCTGTCTGATTCCCGTGCTGTTCTGGTCGGCAGCATTTTTCTGCTTTCTCGTGTAACCGCTTTCCCTCTCCTTTGAACTAGGGATGTACATGGACCGTCGCTGCGTCTATTACCGCAAGCCCCTGCTGGAATCAGGGACGCTGGGGACCAAAGGGAACATCCAGGTGGTGATCCCCTTCCTTACGGAGTCCTACAGTTCCAGCCAGGACCCTCCAGAAAAATCCATCCCAATCTGCACGCTCAAAAACTTTCCCAATGCCATTGAACACACCTTACAGGTCAGTTTGTATTCGGTTGCATTGTCAGTTTTCAAGGCAATAGTTGGTGTATCGTAATAGTTAGGAACCAGAATGCTGCCTGGGTTCTCAGCAGAATGAATTTGCTGCAGGACCTTGCGTTTCAACTGCATCTTGTCTCATAGAGGGGAAGCTGGATCCTGTCCCCATCTGGTTTTGTCTGCTGAGGCAGCATTTACTGCCATGTCTAATCTTATGTCTAGTTACTATAATTTTATGCATCAGTGTTGGGAGCAAAGTGAGCTAGCTGCTGCTGTGTACTATAAAACCTCCAATCTTCTCTTCCATCTAGAAATCATATATTTATTATCATTTATTTTGATAGTGGGCCCGTGATGAATTTGAAGGCCTTTTTAAGCAGCCCGCAGAGAATGTCAACCAGTACATCACGTGAGTAAAATGCTGTATTTGAGGATCTGAAAGTGGTCAGAGTTGGAGCCAAAGCCTTGCTCTGCACAACGGAAGATGCAGTGGATTGAGCACTGACCAGTAAAGTATAATGATGTGCACTAAATGAAACACAGGCATAAGAAACATGGAGAACAGGCAGTTGGGGTGTGGCTTTGCAGTTTCTGCAGTTTTTTCGTCCTTTCTCCACCCCCTTATTTTCTTCTGGATCAGTGTTTTTATCTAGATTAACGTTTTAGTTTGGAGGGGGGGAATATTATAAAAAAGGAAACTTTGCAGCTTTTATTTTAGTTTACAATAAAAACAGATTAAACAAAACACAAGAGAAGGAACTAGCATAGAAGAAGAAGAGAAAAGGGAAAGAGGGAGGATACAAAGCCATTTACCAGAGGTAGATCTTAACCCTTGCCTCACCTGGGAGCTTCTCTGGGCAGGAATTCCCTCGGCTTAAGTGGGGTGAGGGAAGAGTGGCAGGTAGAGGGGTACCTACCTAGACAGTGAAGCCACATGTCTCTCCAATGAAAATTGGAAGTGGGCATTGTGTGAAGTGGCTGTGGATCTCCTGCCGCAGAAGTGTAGGACTGTATAGAGTTGGGAGGGCCACCCGAGGGTCATCTAGCCCAGCCCCCTCACAAAGTAGGAATCACAGCTAAAGAACGCCAGCCAGATGGTCCCCCCAACCACTGCTTAAAAGCCTCCAGTGGTGGAGACCCCCAACAACTTCCGAGGTCACAGAATTGCAGGCTTGGAAGGGAACCCCAGGAGTCATCTAGTCCAGCCCCGGTGGACAGCGGGCACGATCCATCCCGTTGTGCAAGGCTAAAGATGCTGCTCAAGGCTAAAGCGGAAGCGCGCAGCCTGTCCGTTGCTCTTTGGGGCGGGGGGGGGGGATAATATTTTTTTCCTTGATTTCCCCCTCTAAAAACTAGGTGCGTCCTGTGGTCCGGTGCGTCCAATAGAGCGAAAAATACAATAATAGTGTTGATTTTTCTCCAGAGACTCCAAATTCATGGAGCGGACCCAGAAGCTACCGGGCACCCAACCTCTGGAGGTGCTGGAAGCTGTCTACAAGAGTTTGGTGACTGATCGGCCCAAGTCGTGGTCTGACTGTGTGACGTGGGCTTGCAACCATTGGCACACTCAGTACAGTAACAATATTCGTCAGCTGCTGCACAACTTCCCCCCAAACCAGGTGAGCAAGTGAGGGTCCTTCTAGCAGTTGGAGGGGTAGGTTTTCTTAACTGCTTTCCCCTTTATAACATCCCCTCTGTATTCTTTCAGAAAACTAATTCAGGAACCCTCTTCTGGTCAGGTCCGAAGCGATGCCCTCATCCACTCACTTTTGATGTCAACAATGTAAGCACCGAGATAGGGGTGGAGAACTGGCACCGCTAACTAGAAGACAGGTGGGAGTGGGGAGGAGGTGGCAAGAGCTGGTTCCTGTCATATCTACTGTGCTCAAAAAGTTTACTAACCGTATTGCAGCTGCATTTAGTCTTGGTATTCATAGTTCTTTTAAAAAGGTTGAAAACTGGAAGTATGGCCAAAAGGGAGAGACACTTACGCTACAATTCTCCTTTAGACACTGGGTTGTTAGTTTTGGAACGGGAAAGGAGCACATGGGCATGGGGTGTAGGGGAAGGAAGTGCTGGGTGCTGAAACCTTTGCAGAGCAAGAAGCTTTGCTAAAGCTGGGCAAACTCCAGTCAGCAACGTTCACTCTGAAGTTGCTCCCTCTTCAACTACCGTGAGTTAGACATGTGGTGGAGGGCAGGTCAGAGTGGGAGAGGATGAATGGCTTCTGCTTTGTGCTCAGGATGGCTTTATTTGAAGGTCAGAGAGAGACATTCCTCCAGGTCAGATTTGGCTAGAGACACCCTGAACAGAATAGAACCATGCATGTAGCTTGAGTCTTTGCTGGGATTGTTCAATTTGTTTCATGAAACTGTTATTCAAATCATCCCAGTTCCTCTGGCATATAAGGCAGCTTGTTCAGGGGCCCATGGGGTTAAACCTGAAAGGAGGTGGTAGTGGTGGGTGTAGTCAAGTTGGGTTAGATTGTCTTTAAGACCATTCTACACGATCCCTTCTCTGTCTGTATTTATTACTTATTTACATATTATTGATTCAGATGAAAGAAGCATGGCTTCTGGTCAGACTGTGAGCATCACTTAGAGAATCTGGACTCTCAAGTAAACTAGGCTCCTGGCTTAACTTTCTGTCTTTGCCTCCTCAGCCCTTGCACATGGATTATGTGGTGGCAGCAGCAAACTTGTTTGCACAAACATACGGCATCACAGGCACCCGGGACAGGGCAGCCATAGTGGAGCTTCTGCGCCAGGTGCAAGTTCCAGAATTCACTCCAAAGTCTGGTGTTCGCATCCACATCTCTGATCAGGAGCTGCAGAATGCCAACGCCTCTGTTGGTAAGGCTTCCTAGAGTTGAGAGTGAAGTGGGCTGCAGTGGGGAGGCCTCTACCTTGATAGAGAAGTAGGGAATGACAGAAAGATAATTTGAACATTCTTCCTCCTAACAACTTCATATTTGTAGACCAGAGGGGTATCACATAAAGTATTTTCTGCCTGCTTCAATATTGTGCCAGATTGGATTTTTGCTTCCTGCCGAGGGAGACGCCTGCACAACCTGCTGAAACAACCTGTTTCAGTTCTCTTGGGTTGTGAAGCTTCTCTGAATCCTTCAAGCATCAGTGGTGAAATTTGGCTGCATAACTATGTTAGGGGAACTTTGCTGGGTGGGTGGGTCAGTCGGTGGATACCAGAGTTTACTGAAAGAGGAGGGTGACTTGAGGTTGTTGTTAACCTTTTCCAAGGCTTCTGTTTTCTTTTTCCCAGATGACAGACGGCTGGAGGAGCTGAAATCCTCACTCCCAAGTTCCCAGCAACTGCAAGAATTCAAGATGTTTCCTGTTGATTTTGAAAAGGTAAGGACCAGTTGAATTTCTTGGTGGCTAATCCCTAGTTTTACCTCCTGATTCCTTGGCAGGGTGGGATTGGCTGGAAATGGTCCCTAGGTTGCCATGTGGAAGTGCTTCTGGTGCCTAGTCTGGAAGCCTTCAGTCAAGTGCCTAGTCAAGCCTCCAGTGTGCAGCTCCCTGGGACATATGCGCCCAGAAGAGGTTCTAGGGAGGTAAGTGGTACGGTGGGACTATCACAGGGCTCAGTTGTCATTTTATTTGCATTTCAGGATGATGACACAAATTTCCATATGGATTTCATTGTGGCTGCATCCAACCTACGAGCAGAGAACTACGATATTCCTCCTGCTGATCGGCACAAGGTAGGCTTCCCTATTGGGTGTGAAGAGTGCAACCCTGGTCAGTGGAAGGAAGGGGCAGTAGTGTGGACTTGGCACTTAAGTGGGCTCTCCTACATCCTTTATCTCTTCAGAGCAAGCTGATTGCAGGGAAAATCATACCAGCTATTGCCACGACGACGGCTGCTGTAGTAGGCTTGGTGTGTCTGGAGTTATTCAAAGTGGTACAGGGCCACAAACAACTGGAGTCCTACAAGAATGGCTTCCTCAACCTGGCATTGCCTTTCTTTGGGTTCTCTGAGCCCATTGCTTGCCCCAAGAACAAGGTAAGTGGGGTGGCTTTTCCCTGCACCTCTTCTTTTGTTCACACCTCTCAACTTGCATTCTTTACCCCTTCTTTACAGAAGACACCAGCTGTTTAGCAATACAAGCATTGCTAAATTCTCCTGCAAGCAGGGGGAATATGTCTCCTTAGGGCAGTGGTTCTCAAAGGGTTTGGCAGGAGAGGGTGGCGGGATGATTCAAGGACAAGCAAAAGAATTTTCAAGCATTTCACTGTACAGTGGACGCTCAGGTTGCGAACGTGATCCGTGCGGGAAGCACATTTGCAACCCACAACGTTCGCAACCTGCAGTGCCGCGTCTGCACATGTTGTGTTTTGGCACTTCTGTGCATGCGCAAAGCACGATTTAGCACTTCTGCGCATGCGCAAGCACTGAAACCAGGAAGAAACCGTTCCGGTACTTCCGGGTTCGGTGTGGTGCACAGCCTGAAATCGTGCAACTCAGAGCGCCTGTCACCCGAGGTATGACTATAGTTTAGCAAAATATTACACACACAACCAGAAACTGCATCCATGCCTCTCTTCAAGAGTATTGGCTATTACAGTTCTTCATGACATACTGTTGTGAACAGGGATCGTCACCACTGACAAATACGAAAGATCAGAAAAGAGAAAAGTTTCTTTATGTTGATGAGATGAAAGTTAGTTTGTCTCAAATTAGTAAAGGGACCCCTGACCATTAGGTCCAGTCATGGCCGACTCTGGGGTTGCGGCGCTCATCTTGCTTTATTGACTGAGGGAGCCGGCGTACAGCTTCCGGGTCATGTGGCCAGCATGACTAAGCCGCTTCTGGCCAACCAGAGCAGCGCACGGAAATGCCGTTTACCTTCCCACCGGAGTGGTACCTATTTATCTATTTGCACTTGGACGTGCTTTCGAACTGCTAGGTTGGCAGAAGCAGGAACCGAGCAACGGGAGCTCACCCCGTCGCGGGGATTCGAACCGCCAACCTTCTGATCGGCAAGCCCTAGGCTCTGTGGTTTAACCCACAGTGCCATCTCAAATTAGACCTAATATAAATGAGATTACCCAACAAAAACAAGCTCACACCTCTAATTGAGTTTGTATACATTCTTACGGTGCATGTGTAAGAGGCTCGTTTATGTTTATATTTTGGGAAGAATTTGTGCTCTTCTGTAGCTGCATTGCTTTATACTTTCTGGGTGCCGCCTGATGGTTTTACAAAGTAGTCGTGTTCTGTGTTATAAATCAGGCACTGCTAGGAGGAGTTTCTCCCCCCCCCCCCCCAACATATTCTTTATCAATCAAATATTCAGTGTGTCGTGAGCATATTCTGAAAGTGTGGCCCAGTGAAAAAAGTTTGAGAACTACTGCTGTAGGAACTTGGGAGGTGGGGAAGGAAAACCAACATCAGCTGAAGCCCTTCAGCACTCAAGTGAAATTCCAAAGAGCTTCTGTGTGGCTGCACTTCCAAGTACAATAATATTTTTAAAACTTCTTGCAACTCAACATTTCAGATTTTTTCTTTTTTATATACTAGTTTCTCTGCTTTCACGAGGCAAATCCATTGGAGGAGGGCATTCCTATTACTGTCACTTCACCATGTTTAGGGGGTGTTACATAGGCAGGGAGGCCCTGGGATTTTTTTTATTACTGTATCCAAGAATATGCATTAAACAATTTAAAATATTAAAACAAAGAGATATACAGTCATACCTTGGAAGTTGAACGGAATCTGTTCTGGAAGTCCGTTCGACTTCCAAAGCATTCGAAAACCAAAGCACAGGTTCTGATTGGCTGCAGGAAGCTCCTGCAACCAATCAGAAGCCCTGCCGAATGTTCGGCTTCCAAAAGAACATTAGAAAACTGGAACAGACTGGAACAGGTGAGTGTCCATGCCCACTCTTCAGAAATAATACCTGACTGCAGGTGCAGAATCCCTTTTTTTGTATGGGGTAAGAGAAGTGTGCACATACGTATGTCCTGCCATGCAGACAAGTGATCTTCCTGTGGAGGGCCTGATTGCGGAGGCTCAGCTGTAGAGACAGGATCCTAGGAACATGAAGGAAACTTTTCAGGTTTAATGTCTGTAATTCCCAAAATCTATGTTTTTTGCCCCCTCTCTTCAGTACTACAACACTGAGTGGACTTTGTGGGACCGTTTTGAGGTGCAGGGCATCCAGGCTGATGGACAGGAGATGACCCTGCGTGAGTTCCTGGCCTATTTCCAGGTAAGAGCTGGGGAGTCCAGAGCCGTTCCCTGTCAAAGTAGCTTAGCAGTTGCAGAAGTTTTTTAGTAATGGAAGTGAAATACTTCTTGTCTTACGCAGAAGGAGCACAAACTGGAGATCACAATGCTGTCCCAGGGAGTCTCTATGCTGTACTCCTTCTTTATGCAACCAGCCAAGCTGAAAGAGCGGCATGACCAGGCGTATGTATCATTTGGCTGTGCTTAGGCTAAACAAAGGTGGACAACTTCAGCCCACGCTTTCTCTGACCATTGTCCTCTCCCGTAGGATGACTGAGATTGTCACCAGAGTCTCAAAGAAGAAGATTGGTCGCCATGTGAAGGCCCTCGTCTTTGAGCTGTGCTGTAATGACGACAATGGGGATGACACAGAGGTGCCCTACGTGCGTTACACCATCCGCTAGGGGCTCCTTTGCTAGCACCAACCACCTGCCTGCCACGGACTGTTAGTGCAGGGAAGGGTCCTCCTCCCTTCCTCACCCTTCACTGTTAAAGTGACTCAAAACATGAAATAATGTTTATACCCTTTTAGGATTCCCTCCCCGCCCCCCGGTTGTTTTTGTCTCCACCAGGGCTTGGGAAATGCTCCACTCCTGTGGCCCCACCCTCCCATTCCTTGCAGTTAAGTCATGTTTTTGAGGCGCCTTAACCCCCCCCCCCCCCCCCGTCCTTCAATGTTAGTCGTGTTGTGTTTTGGCTCCTGCACCACCACCACCTCCCCCCTCCACCACTCTCTGGTAGTGGAGGCTGCTCCCTCCCTCATTCTATTCTGGAGGGGGGGCTTGTAACAGGAAATGCCCCCTCCTCGTCTTCTGAGCACTGGGAGGCCTTGCCCTGGCTGGCTTTGGGGGGAGAGGATGCGATGGGCCGAGAGCGTAGGTCAGAACTGGTAAGAGAAGTAAATGAGTCAATAAACGTTTGCAAAAGCCAGTGGTCCTTTATTGCTCAACCAAGGAACTCAAGAGGGATTGTTGGTTGCATGTAACTTGGAACTGTGACCATTGTTCAAATGCCTGGAGTTCTCAGGCTGCTGCTAAAAAGTGCATTGATAAAGCTGTAGACTAGGGTGGATAGGATAGGCCTGGACTGATAACTCCTGATTTTCAGTTCCTTGCAAGCTGTTTGTGTTTCCTTATAGGCAGCTTTTTAAATGTACTGCTGCTTTCTGAAGACACCCCCTCCCCAATCCACACGTGGAAATGTGTGTGTGTGTGTGTTTGTGCTTCTGCTTGCTTCTGAAGTAGCAGAGTGAAGACTACACTGATGTTTTCTTGAAGCTCTCCAGTGTTGGGAGAACGTGGCGATCTTTTCCAACAAAAGAGATTGAGTAGCAACCATGCATAGTTGTGGCAGAACATTACCCGTATTGCGTTTCCACCATATGTCACACCCAAGAGGCAGGTGGCCCAGTTTCAGAATCATAGTGAAACCATTAATAATGCTTCACTCAGATGCAATGAAGTTTAACAGGGAGAACAATTCTCTTCGCAAAGGATTTCTTCCCTCTTTGGCTTGATGTTTGTACTGGGCCTTCCACATTGAGGTTTCGGGAGGAACCTTCAAAACAGTGCTCCTTTTCGGGGGGGGGGGGTAGAGCATCCCTTCATGTTGAGGGTGGTAGAGGACCACTGGTGTGCATGGGGCAGTTTTGCCAGAGCTATTGGCACCAACTGATAGCTTTCTCCCCTTCAAATAGAACTACAGGAACCTTATATGAGCTTAAGGAGCCCATTAGTTTTGCATTCCCTCAAATCTTTTTGGGGTATCTATTTTATCCAGAATCAACTGATTTGTCTTCAGCAATGCTTTATCTCTCCTATCGGTCATACATGCTTATTACTAAATTTGGGAATGCTCAGCAGAGCTTAGCCTCTAGCAGATTCCCAGTTAGGTTTGTAGTGGAGAATTAAAATTATTATGAAGCTGCTGCACCAACACCCCACCCTGCATGCTTCAGGACAAGAGCGGAGTGTGGCAAGTCAGGTGAATTTTGTCTCCATAGGTAAATAAGACAAGCAGGTTTCTGGGTTGGTCCATGGATATGGATTGCTCCAGAAGCATCTTGCATCTTTCATCTCCAAATTGGATAAGGGACAGTCTAGTCAGTCAGCCATCTATGACAGGTTCCTCGACTTTACAGATTATGTTCTGTGTGAAGAATCAGTTTTCATTTATATATGCTTCTGGGTTCACTTGGATCCAAAGGTCTACCATAAGGTAGAACTCCAGAGTGCTGTGGGAGGTGGAGAGTTTTTGACCACGGAAAAGAGAAGGGGCAGTTCTTATTCATGCCATTTTGACCTGGGAGCATTCTA
This sequence comes from Podarcis muralis, assembly GCF_964188315.1. Taxonomy (NCBI): domain Eukaryota; kingdom Metazoa; phylum Chordata; class Lepidosauria; order Squamata; family Lacertidae; genus Podarcis; species Podarcis muralis. The sequence goes on along the minus strand of NC_135671.1, from coordinate 41,325,314 downwards.
TTGGGTCCCTTGTTCAAGGAAAACTATGGACAAGACACTGGCCTTTATAGCTTAAAGTTGCAGAATTTCAAGTTTGTACATTTGGGGTAAGTGTTAAAAGAAATGGATTAGCATCTTTTGAATTTAGGTAGTGTTTTTATTTCACTTTGACTCATCCTTATGATTATGAAAATACAATCCTGAGAAACAACGCAACTTGATTGGCTGCCATGTTCTGTCTCTTAAAACTGCTAATCATCTGACCTGTTTGGAAATGGTTCACTAGAACTCAATGGCCATCCAGTGAAGCTCAGTATTGGGGACAGATAAAAGAAAGTGAAACTATGGAATTCATTGCCAGAGCCGGCCCTGAAGACCACTAACTTGGGTGGCGTTGCAAGTGGAAGAGTAAGATTCACGGAGGTAGAGATCATGGCTACTAGCCATAATGGCTGCTCTCTGCCTACATAGGCATCTGGTTGGCCACTGTGAGAACAGGGTTCTGGAGTAGATGGCCCCTGCCTTAATCCACCAGGTTCTTAGGACAATGCACTACCTTCAGGCTCCATTGATAGACATGAGAGATAAGCCTGCAACAAGCCGGAATGTTACTGTTTTTTCCTTGTCTGCTAGAACACAAAAGCTGAACTACTTCAGTACTAGATGTGTGCGTAAGGTTAATTGCAGTGATTGGCCTGGATCTTGGAGGATGCAAGTGCCTCTTGGGTTGAAGTAGTTCATATTTTCATTGATAGTATTTTACGTTACTTTTCATAATGGAACGATAAATTGCACTGTTGTTGCAGACATACTGATTTTCAAAGTGTAGATTTGGTGTTCTAAGCAGGACTTCGTTTCTAAAAGGAGACATTAATTTCTCAAGCTTTCCTGGCTCCTACCTTTATGCCACAATCAAAAAGTAATGTAGAAAATAGGGCCCCTACATAACTTAATAGGGACGCGGGTGGCGCTGTGGGTAAAACCTCAGTGCCTAGGACTTGCCGATCGTATGGTCGGCGGTTCGAATCCCCGCAGCGGGGTGAGCTCCTGTCGTTTGGTCCCAGCTCCTGCCCACCTAGCAGTTCGAAAGCACCCCTAAGTGCAAGTAGATAAGTAGGGACCGCTTTATAGCGGGAAGGTAAACGGCGTTTCCGTGTGCTGCGCTGGTGCTGGCTCGCCAGCTGCAGCTTCGTCACGCTGGCCACGTGACCCGGAAGTGTCTTTGGACGGCGCCGGCTCACGGCCTCTAGAGCGAGATGAGCACGCAACCCTAGAGTCGGACACGACTGGCCCTTACGGGCAGGGGTACCTTTACATAACTTAATGAAAATGTATGAGTTTACTAGTGACACTTAAAGCTCTGGCTTCTACTGTGCCTCTTCAGCTGGAACCTAAGGCACCCATGTAATACAATCTGAAGCATATTTTACTCAGAAGTGACTGTAGGGACTAGGCAAATTGGACCAGTGGTCTAACATGACATAAGGTAGCTATGTTCCTATTTTACAGCCAAGCAGAGGTAACCAAAGCCACTAGGAGGGCACATATAAAAACTAGTCCTGTGGACAGCCTTTCTATGGAGTCTAGGCTTGTCTTTAATCAGGTAATTCTACCAGCTGTCTTGTCAAAAATCAATTAAAGATTTTTGTGTGTCCAGACTGCCTGTCAGCAAGGAGGCAGCCTTTCCCTCTAACTGTTCTGTATTGCCTCTGTAGGGTGAGACTCTTCCATCACTCTTGGGCCAGAGACTACAGAATTGACTCTGTGTCCACTGCTGTGGATCTAATGCCTTATTGCTGAAGGCACAGGCAGAATGAAGAGTCGGGTGAACTGGTAATGTAGTATAGTTTTCTTCAGGAGCAATTATCTTCTAAAACTAAACAGGTTTCCTCTAATTGCCAGTACAAAGGGATTTCAGCAAAGAGGAGGAAGGTTAAGCTGTGTGTTGTTCTAGACCAGGGGTCAGCAACCCGCGGCTCCGGAGCCGCATGTGGCTCTTTTACACCTTTACCGCGGCTCCAGGGCGGATACTAGCGAGGGGAAGAGGCGCATTGTGCGCCCCGACACTCCCCACTGTGGCGGGCACTGTACTGGCTGTGACGTCGCATGGGGGCGGTGCGTGCATTAGTCACGCACCGTCCCGACGTCACCTTCCCGCCCGCTGTCAGATCGGAGGGCAGCGGTGTGCATGTTTGCGGCTCCCAGTGTTTTTTTTCTTCGGAAACGGGTCCAAGTGGCTCTTTTTGTCTTAAAGGTTGCAGACCCCTGTTCTAGACCAAGCACGTCCAACAGGTACCTGAACCCAAAAAAAGGGGGTAGATCACTCTGAGGAGTTGGCCACCCCTGTTCTAGACTATCACTGTGGTCAATATATAGACTTTGGCTGTAGTTCAGTGGTAGAACATATACTTTCCACAGAAGTACAGGCTTGATGGGTCTCAAACAGGTGTTGAATTAGTGACTTCCCCTGCATGCAAAAGGCAGGCTCCAGCAGATGGAGAAGAAGAAACCAATAAGGGGTCCAACAATCAAGAAGTGGGTTTCTGCGTGTGCTGTAGAGCAAAGTGAGGGCAGATGGGGCTTGTCAACCTGGGTAAGCTCTGGTCCTAAATCTCTGCTATACTCATTTGTGAGAAAGGCTTCAGGAGTAAACCCCAAGGGAAAATCAGTACCCACACTGCCTTGTTGAAGAAGAAAAGGCTAAGGAGTAAACCCTACACAAATCCTGAGTCCCTAAGGCAATTGGATGGTGCTTTGTATGCCTCCTTTCAGCAACTCCTGGAGCTTTCCTTTGAACTACATCAGTGAGGCCAAGAGGCTTGTCATCTGGGCAGCCCAGGACCTCATACACACTGCCCAGCCTTGCACCCTTTGGTGCTTCTAACACAGCAGTTTAACTTCACCCCTGGAGGCACAATCCATTCTCTCTCAGAAAAGATGGATGCCAACTGCAGGCTTGATTGCGAACAACCCTGTCTGAACCTCTATAGAGGCATGTCAAGAAATGGAAGAGATTGGTGTGTGTAGCAGGAGGGAAGGGCCTGTTGCACAAGCAGAAATCCTTGTACTGGTAGGAGCGATGAGTTGAATACCCCCAAAATCTTACCTTGCACCAGCTGCAGAAGAAATACAACATAACAAAAGAAATTTATTATTGCAGCCTTCCCTGATGTTGTAAGAGACCTGTGTGAATTGAAAGGTTGATACTATCTGGCAGCTGTGGACTATGTCACTGATCTTCATTTGGTGGGTCAGGATCCACTAGTGAGTTGTGGCCTGATCCTAGTTGGGTTGCAACAGGAGCACTGCCACCATGCAAATATAGCATAAAATATATCGTAAAAGATCCAGAAATGGGTCCCCAAATGCATGTTTAGGTTAAAAATGGGTCCTGGCTCTGAAGAGGTTGGAAATATCTGGGTTATGATTCCCCAATAACGCCGCACCTTTTCCTCATGCTTATACTTCTGCCACCCCCAAAACTCTCAGGAGAGGCTGTAGTGGAGGAGTGTGGAATTCCCCTTGAACAAGTGTGAATTCAGCATTAGGTACCACCTGTTATTGTTTTTATTTTGTTGTTCTACGCATTACTATTTTGAGCATTGCAATAGAAATGTTAAGCTACCTTGGGAGAACTTGCCCTAAAAAGCATGGTGGAAATAATGTAAACATAATATTATTCAAAGTATATTGCACTCTCCTTGGCTAATGTTACTTGTCACAGCGTTCTTTCACAATTGATCCTTGTTAACTGGCATACCAAAGGAAAATGTGACCTACAGTCTGACGCAATGGACAGTAGCTAAGCCCCAGTCATTCTGGACATCTTACAAGTTTCACTGTATCACCACTAGCCCTCACTACTCTCAAGCAACAGGAAGATGGAGAAACCAGTACAAGCCGCTAACAACAAAATGTCCCACATACTGCGCTCTCAAGTTGTACCTCAACACTGTTGCTGGATTGTTTCAAAGTGGCATGACCTGTAAAAGTCTTCAGATTACCAAGCTAAGAGAAGTTACCAGTATTTCTACAACTAGTGAAATTCTATAACACATTTACAGTCAGGAGAGAGAAAAGACAGCTACTATGCTGACAAAAAAGGAATAACTTCCCCTTCCCCACTTGGGTGCCCCCTAAAACTCTTCCAAGAGTTTCCCCAATCCGTGGGGGGGGGGGAAGAGGGGGAATGTCTCCCTGCACAAGTGGAGGTCATTTAGCTTGCACATTTATTTGGGTGAAAACTGCCCAGTGCCTAGACCACATTCTGCTGAGACTGCCTGGCACATGAACAGAAACCAACATGGCATTTTCCTATTGTTGAGAAGCTACAATTGGCAAATGCCACAAGTTCATCTTCTCAGTCTTCCAGTGCTGCCTGACAGAGACGTTACTGCTCAGATACTTGGAAACCTGGAAGATTTAGAGGTGAAGGAGTGGTTACTTCATCAATGTGTCTTAACAACACTTCAATATTACTTAATAATATTTAATAATTTATTATTTATACCCCACCCATCTGGCTGGGTTTCCCCAGCCACTCTGGGTGGCTTCCAACAAAATATTAAAAATACAATAAAGCATCAAACATTAAAAACTTCCCTAAACAGGGCTGCCTTCAGATGTCTTCTAAAAGTCAGCTGGTTGTTTATTTCTTTGACATCTGATGGGAGAGCATTCCACAGGGTGGGCGCCACCACCGAGGAGGCCCTCTGCCTGGTTCCCTGTAGTTTCCCCAGAAGGCCCTCGGAGCTGCCCCTCCGCGTCCGGGCTGAGCAATGGGGGTGGATATTTGGTATAGATCAGGCATCTTAGTGCTGCCTCAATCCTGCTTTTTTCGGGCTGGGTGTGTTCCTTAAACAGAAGGCGGGAGATGAGATCACGGATTGAATCATAGAGTTGGAATAGACCACAAGGGCCATCGAGTCCAACCCCCTGCCAAGCAGGAAACACCATCAGAGCACTCCTGACATATGGTTGTCAAGCCTCTGCTTAAAGACCTCCAAAGAAGGAGACTCCACCACACTCCTTGGCAGCAAATTCCACTGTCGAACAGCTCTTACTGTCAGGAAGTTCTTCCTAATGTTTAGGTGGAATCTTCTTTCTTGTAGTTTGGATCCATTGCTCCGTGTCCGCTTCTCTGGAGCAGCAGAAAACAACCTTTCTCCCTCCTCTACGTGACATCCTTTTATATATTTGAACATGGCTATCATATCACCCCTTAACCTCCTCTTCTCCGGGCTAAACATGCCCAGCTCCCTTAGCAGTTCCTCATAAGGCATCGTTTCCAGGCCTTTGATCATTTTGGTTGCCCTCCTCTGGACACGTTCCAGTTTGTCAGTGTCCTTCTTGAACTGTGGTGCCCAGAACTGGACACAGTACTCCAGGTGAGGTCTGACCAGAGCAGAATACAGTGGCACTATTACTTCCCTTGATCTAGATGCTATACTCCTATTGATGCAGCCCAGAATTGCATTGGCTTTTTTAGCTGCCGCGTCACACTGTTGGCTCATGTCAAGTTTGTGGTCAACCAAGACTCCTAGATCCTTTTCACATGTACTGCTCTCAAGCCAGGTGTCACCCATCTTGTATTTGTGCCTCTCATTTTTTTTGCCCAAGTGCAATACTTTACATTTCTCCCTGTTAAAGTTCATCTTGTTTGTTTTGGCCCAGTTCTCTAATCTGTCAAGGTCGTTTTGAAGTGTGATCCTGTCCTCTGGGGTGTTAGCCACCCCTCCCAGTTTGGTGTCATCTGCAAATTTGATCAGGATGCCCTTGAGTCCATCATCCAAGTCGTTGATAAAGATGTTGAATAAGACCGGGCCCAAGACAGAACCCTGTGGCACCCCACTAGTCACTCTTCTCCAGGATGAAGAGGAACCATTGATGAGCACCCTTTGGGTTCGGTCAGTCAGCCAGTTACAAATCCACTGAGTGGTAGCATAGTCAAGACCGCATTTTACCAGCTTCTTTACAAGAATATCATGGGGCACCTTGTCGAATGCCTTGCTGAAATCAAGGTAGGCTACATCCACTGCGATAGTGAGGGCAGCTCCGTCCAGGAGGAGCCCGAGACATTTGGGCACCTGAGGCCGGTGAGGGAAGATCTGCGTCGCGAACAAGGGCCAAGTCCAGCCCGGCATCGGCTGCAGATCCTGCTGAGCAGCTGCTCCCGGACCGAGGGCGCCTCTTGCGGGGGGAAGCCGGCGGAAGGGGCGCCCTTCGGCTCCTCCTCGCGGGCGGGCGGGCGAGGCCGGGGACACCAAGCCAGCCTGGGCCTCCGAAGGCGCAGCAGCTGCTCTCGGGACAGACCGACTTCCCCCTCAGGGCCAAACGCGCCGCCAAGGCTTCTCCGCCTCTGCGCGGCGCCCGAGAGACGCGCCCAAGATCAGCCGAGCAACAATTGGCCGGGAAGCGCCTCTCCTGCGGGCTGGGCGGGGCTTCGTCGGGAAAGCCGCCATTGGTGGCCGCTGACCCTGATGTCACCGGGTGGGCGTTTGCCCCGCCTTGGCCGGGAAATGACAAGGGCGCCTTGGTTCACGGCGGGCTCCCATTAGCGGCGCAGGCTGCCACTCGTCAACGAGGCTGAGGTGGAAATCCCGGCCTCCGTCGGCAATAGGAGCAATGTCCACTTGTGTCGAGCGCGATTGGTCAGTTCAACCTGCCTATCAGGCAATTCTGTGGGTGGGCGGCGATTGGCCGCCGTGTTCTCCCGTTCCGGAATCGGACAGCGCCCGATGACGCGACCAACCTCTCGTTTGGCACGAATGACGCCCTTCCATTGGCCGCACCATTCTGTCAATCCGACGGAAGGGAAGTCTCAGCCGCCTTTTATAAGACAGCGACGGCCTCGATGTCAGTACGGAGTTACGCGATTGGGCGGTGGCTTCTGTCAATCCCGAAGTGGGTGGGGCCTGCGAGGGGCTGCTGAGGAGAGTCCGGGCGGCTGCGAGTGAGCCGGGCGGAGCCGGCAGTGGAGGCCGCCGAGTGAAGCGGGTAAGAGGGAAGTTCCTACGACGGCGGGACGGGACGCAGCGGCCCTCGTGGCGACTGGGCCTCGCTTCCTCCAAAACGGAGGGGCTTTAGCCTCACGAAAAAGCTCTTGGTGAAAAGTTTGGGGGGGGGGTCGAGAGGCGAATGTGCGGCGCATGCGCGAAGCCAGAAGACGGTTGGCTGCTGGGCGGGGTCGCGGCGGCGAAGCGGGAGGAAGCGCGCCTGATTGGGCGGCTCCGCGGGGAAGGGTTCGGGGGCGGAGGCCGAGGGGGCTTTCGGAGCCCCTTGCGCATGTGCGGCCTCCATCCGTGGCTGGGGGGGCGCAAACACGGAGCTGCCCGAGCCCCCCCCCCCCCCGTTGGGCGCGGCCAAGGCCGGTCTCGCCTGCAGCCTGGTCTTGGAGTTGGGGCGAATTACAGCAACTTGAAGTGGGTCGGCGTGCAAGGCCTCGGTGCGCCTGTGCTCCTCTGGGTGGCAGGTGGGCACCATGTAGGACCGGAGGTCAAACCTATGATAAAAGTCACAGGTGGTTCTTAGTCTTGATGGAAAAGTGGCGTGCAGGTCTACTCAGAAGTAAGTCCTGCTAAATTCAAAAGCTTATACTCAAGTATTCCTTGCTGGATCACTGCCCAAGGATAACCTCTTCACTGTACAGTACATTAATTGTCCTTCCACTTTGATGGAATGGTGCTTGTAATTGTCTTGCTTTAGTCTAAATACAAGAATACTAACAGTCATCTACTTTATAGGATGTCATTATCAGCTGCTGCTTCCTCCAAAACTGATATTGGGTGTATTATTAACATATAGCTTTTTTAACCCATAAAAACACATTCCCCTTTATTTTTGGAGGAGTAAATAATTTAAGGCAGAAGTTAGATACTGATACACAAGTTTTGGACATGAAGCTGTAAGACCCTAAGAGGTATCTTAGTTTTTGCTAGTTGGAAAATAAATAAAAAATTGAAATTTAGACCCACGTGGTAATGAAAAGATTTTGCTATTTGATCTTAGAAGGTAGGCATAATTACACAGAATCAGAAGACATTCATATATATAGAGATGATTCATAAGCACCCCTATAAGACAAACAAGAAGTGGTTCTACATGGAGTACATCATCATACTAATGCTGCAGACCTGGAAACACTCTGTGGGGAATGAACTCCATTGCACTTGGTGGGGCTTGGTTCTGTATATTCATGAAAACAGGTTGCAAAACTAGTTGTAGAGAAAGTCAGCTATCCTGAATGCAGTTCACATCTCACTTCATCTTCATAGATGATATCCTTGAAAATATTAGCACAAATCAGTATATTTGTCTTTAGCATAATCGGGGTCTGTAAGATCCATAGTTTCTGCTTCTTTATTCTTCATGTATGTCAGAGTTACTGCTCTCATGTGTGTTTGTTTCCTGATTGTGTGTGTGTTGTATTAACTTTATTTCACTTGAAATAAAAGATGGAGTCTTGAGACGTGCAAAGGCCTTGCCACCAGGTTACAGCAACAATATGTTTGGTAGACTTGGGAGTTTGTTAAATAATCTAGACAAATACAGTAGCACTGCTGTCATTACCTTTAAACCTGGATTCTGTGGCAATGTAATTAACTCTGTAACAATAATGCTAACCAGTTGCATAATATTGAAATATAAAATATTGCACAAGAATTCAGTTTTCTCTTTTTTGAGTGGGCAAATGAGGAAAAAAAATATTGGCAGAGGGGGATGCAGAATGGGGAAAAAAACTAATTTCCTCTTGTGTTTTTTCCTGGGCCCTCAGTCCAGTTATCCCCTCTTGCATTCAAGGGATGACACTGGAGTAAATTGTGAGCATCACCTCTCTCAACTTTAGCTCTTAACCATCATATGGGAATAATATTGAACAGTTTAATTTTTTGCCTTCTAGCATAGGAAGCACTAGCAAATTTGTCAAACATATTTGTCATGCAAATTTTTCAGATTTGAAAACTTGTGTCCTTTATTAGAGGGCAGGTAGACAGAAAGTTTCCCAGCACTGTAATAATGAAAACTTGGATTTCTCTATTGATTTCTATGGTCAGTTATCACTTGTACTTCTCTTGAGTCATGAGCTTTCATGTCAGAAATTTCAAGGGAATTTGGAGAAAGTGTTTTATTCCATGTCTGAGGTGATTGTTCCTACTTTACTTTTCTTTTGTTGAATGTTTTATTGAAATTAAAAGACAAACAGAAATTCATCCAGAAATAACAATAGAAAATGCTACATCATATCACATTAAATTCTTATTACATCTATAATGACTTCCCGTCACTCCATCATGCATCTACCACCTATTTCTTTGAGCTCACTTTCCGTTTTCCTTTATTGATTTTCATTAATGCCTTATTCTTCTATAAGTTCCTATTATACCACAGAAGTCATTCAAGGCCTGCCATTGACGTCATATTATTACGATGTTCCTTAAAGTATATTTTGTACATGTCCCATTCTTTGATAAATGTTGTTTAGTATGTCCTCTCAATTTCCCTGTCATTTTTGCCAGCTCAGTGTATTCTAGCAGTTTGCTTTGCCACTCCAGTTTGGTTGGAATTGTGTCCCCTTTCCAGTTTGAAGTGATTAATATTCTTGCAGCTACCGTAGCGTACAATAATATTGTCATTGTTTTTTTAGGTATGTCTGAACCTAGTATCCCCAAGAGGAAAGCTTCCGGCTTTTTTATAAAAGAGATCTTAAACATCTTTTTGAGCTTGTTATAGATTACCTCCTAAATTCCTTTATTTTCTTACTGTTCCACCACATATGTAGCATTGTACCTTCCCACATCTCCAACATTTACTTGAGGTATTTTTATACATTTTCGATAGTTTTGATGGCATTAAGTGCCAGCAGAATTGCATTTTCAGAAAATTTTCTTTCAATACATAATCTGCGGTGAACCTCATCTCTACCTCCATAGTTTCCCCCAAGCATCCATTGGGATGTTGTAACCAAAATCTTGAGCCCATGTAACCATTACTGATTTTACCTCCTCCTCCTTGACTTCCTGGTCAAGGAGGAGTCTATACGTTTTAGAGAGGGTTTTTCCTTTGGAGTTAATCTGTTATTTTTCCAGTCTGGAGGGCTCTGTCGCGAAGCCATTTCATTTTTCAAGTTTAAATAGCTCATGGAGTTGGTGATATTGTAACCAATCTGACAGGTATACCCTAATTTCTTCAAAATCTTTTGGCTTCAGCTGATTTTCTTCCTCTTTTAACAATACTTTGTATGTTGGCCAATTCCCTTTCATCTTTTTCTTCTTTACTGCCAATGCTTCTATAGGAGATATCCACCATGGGGTTTTGGGTTCAAGCAGACCTTTGTATTTTGCCCAAACCATACATAGAGGCTTCCTTATAACATGATTTAAAAAGCTTTTGTGTACCTTGACCTTGTTGTAACCTAAGTAGGCATGCCAGCCATAGCAGTTGTCATACCCATCCAGATCTAAAAGGTCAGTATTTTGTAGTATACACCATTTCCTGATCCAGGAGAGACAGGACGCCCCGTAATTGAGTTTCAAATCTGGCAGGGAAAATCCCCCTCCTTCTTTAAGATCAATTAATAGTTTATGTTTGATCCTGGGCTCCTACTTTTCTGTGGGGAGGGTATGTTCTATATTCTTGTGGCATTTAAAGAAACAAGTAGTTTATCGAATGAGAAGGCTGCATTGCAGTGGGAGCAGCAAGTTTGATTGTTGTCCAAATGTCATTGCTGTGGGGCAGCCTCGTTCTCTGAACTTCAATTCCAGAAGTACTTTGGATGACTCAAAGATGCAAGTTTTTCTTTTCTGTCTCCCCCACTCCTTGCTTAAAGGTAAAGGGACCCCTGACCATTAGGTCCAGTCACGGACGACTCTGGGGTTGCGGCGCTCATCTCGCTTTATTGGCCGAGGGAGCCGGCATACAGCTTCCGGGTCATGTGGCCAGCATTACTAAGCCGCTTCTGGCGATCCAGAGCAGCGCACGGAAATGCCGATTACCTTCCCGCCAGAGCGGTACCTATTTTTCTACTTGCTCTTGGACGTGCTTTCGAACTGCTAGGTTGGCAGGAGCAGGGACCGAGCAATGGGAGCTCACCCCGTCGCGGTGATTCGAACCACCGACCTTCTGATTGGCAGGTCTTAGGCTCTATGGTTTAACCCACAGCGCCACCCGCGTCCCTCTTAAATCACTCATTGCTTAAATCACAGTAAATTTGTTTTCCAACTTGCTGAGTCACTTGAGGATACTGGCCTTAATCATGTGTTAGATGAGAATAACTTGTTCCTTACAGTTTAGTCTCAGGACATCTTTTCAGCTAGATTTTCTATTCTGCTGATTGGAAGTTTGCATTAAGGAAAGGTTATTCAGAAGCTCTCTCCTCTTTATTTTCTATCAGAGAATCTTTGTTGTGAGGTGTCTTCCCATTAAAGGGGATTCTAAACTACGGGAGATAGAAAGTCTGACATTCATAGCTGTAATGGAGGATACCCTTACAAGAAATCTCTCAAGACGATTAATCTAGAGTTTAATTTGGTTGGTTAATTCTTGCCTTAAAACCCTTTTAAGAAAGCAGACATTAAATCTTGGCCAAGCAGACTGAGCCCTTTTTCTTTTCTTTTTGAAGCGGGAAGTTTACTTAGAACTACAGATATGGGTGTAACTTGTCTAGCTTTATATATCCTCTCAGTGTACATCCAAACTAATTAGTCACCAGGGTATTCTGTTCCTCCCATCGTAACCCCAAGTTCTGGCATAAAAGCATTCTGGCTTTTGAAAACAGCATGCAGGCTTCCAGCTAAGCTAGACTTGGCTATGAATCCCCAGTACCATGTTTCAGAACTGGGCAGTGGTTTTTTTTTCCTAGAGAAAAAGGCCTCTATTCTGGATCTTATGAGTCAAACTAGAAGAAGAGCCAACTAGCTCATTTGGTCCCATTTCATAAACAGCATCAGTAGGGCAGTTTTCAATATTGTGTGTTAATAGTTGTAGCTTATAGTGAATCATTGTACTCTTAATGCAGCGACAAAGGGAGCAGACATCTTTATCCTTTTGTTGTGGTCAACAAAATTTTACTCAGACTAAACCTGTTAAAATTAATGAACATGACTAAGTTAGGCCCATTAATTTCAATGGGCCTACTCCGAGTAAAACTTGAATACCATCCTAGATCTTTTGACTAAAGGTTGAATGTGATTAGTATTTCAGCATCTATGCTTGGTCTCTAGATGTAAGTAGTAAAACTAAGCTCCCAAAAACAAATTTAGCCAGTTGCCATTGACTACTTCACGTTCCAAAACAAAGCAGTTCCCGTTTATTTTAGAAGGGCATCAAGTAAACTTCAAAATGATAAAGATCCTTCTACAGAGTGTGCATACGCACAGTCATGCAAGTCTCCTAAATTCAGCCTTGATCTCACTTTTGGAAAGGTTGTGCATCCATACTTTGTCTCTACACCAATGCACAGAGTATGGGAAATTGGAGCTTTTAGTACAGGGTGGCAAATATGACCTGGTAGGCATTACTGAAACCTGGTGGGATGAGACTCATGACTGAAATGAAGGAATTGAGGGGTATAACCTATTCAAAAGGAATAGACCAAACAGGAAGGGAGAAGGTGTAGCATTATATATAAAGGATGTGTTCACTTGTGAAGAAATCCATGACCTGGAACATGAAAAGCAGATTGAGAGTAAAGGGCAGGCTTCCTTAACTTTGGCCCTCCAGATGTTTTTGGCCTACAACTCCCATGATCTCTAGCTAGCAGGACCAGATTGAGAGTATAAGGCAGAGATAAAAGAATACCTGGACCAAAATAATTTCCCCAAAATTTCTAAAGAACAAAACAAAATTCTGAATGACCCAATCACAGTTTTTGAAGTCCAACAGGCAATTAAGCATTCCAAATCAGGAAAAACACCGGGGCCTGATGGCCTCCCTGCAATTTACTATTAAAAAATTAGAAGAGGTATTGTTCAAAACCTTGAAAACAACAATGAACAACATCCTAGAATATGGCATAATGCCTGAATCATGGAAGGAAAGTTACATCACACTGATCCCAAAACAGGGAACAGACCAGCTGTCAATAGCCAATTATAGGCCTATTTCGTTGTTGAACAACGACTATAAACTCTACACCTATATTTTAGCCGAAAGAATGAAAAAAATTCTCCAAACCGTAATACAGACCAGGCCGTAATAACAGACTGTAATAAAGACCAGGCTGACTTTTTCCCCAGCCGCCTAATTCAGAGTAACATCAGGAATATAATAAATGTGTAGGAATATCTGGAATCACAAATTGATAAACCACCAACCTTAATGGTGGTCTGTTGGCCCACGCCACCACCTTCCTCACCTGTCCTCCAGTCCAGCAGGACCAGGCTGAGAGAGAGAGGTGGGCCAAATTACTTTTATTTTTCAGGACAAAACACAACAGAAGGGTAGATGCTGCCACCACACCCTTGTCTGGGGATAGCCCAGAAGAATAACCCAAGGGAGACAGCTACTCTTCAGTGTTACCGGCTGCCCCACCCTGCAATTGCTTCACCACAAACTGCAGGCAGAAATTCAACAGGTTCAGTAGGCGACTGAGTGGTCAGACTTTGGATTCAGACTTTCCCCACGAAAGGCACACAGAACAAAATGGGAAAATCCTTTTTTAAGATTTATTTAAAAAAACAAGATTAAATATACTTAAAAGTAGGCACATCTTTTACAGGGTTTCAGGCAGGAAAATAAAAACATTGTAAAGCATCCCTAGCTAAACGTACTTACCAAAAAAACGAGAACACAAGAAAAGTTAGGGCGTTCTCGGCTGAATCAGCATCTCAAGAAGACAACAGGAATTCTACATCACAAAGGACACACATATCAATGTAGAAAGGAAGTGACTGCCAGCATGGCGGTGAATCATAGAATCATAGAGTTGGAATAGACCACAAGGGTCATCAAGTCCAACCCCCTGCCAAGCAGGAAACACCATCAGAGCACTCTTGACATATGGTTGTCAAGCCTCTGCTTAAAGACCTCCAAAGAAGGAGACTCCACCACACTCCTTGGCAGCAAATTCCACTGTCGAATCCAGCATGATCCAGCATGATGTCCAACAATGTAAGCCGCCCTCTCCCTGTCATCAGCAAAGTCATTTTTCTGCAATTCCTTTTTTTTAAATAAGATTTTTATTAAGATTTTTACATTACAAAATAGAAAAAGAAAAAAGAAAACATACAAAATAAAAGTAGTTAAAAACAATCTTTTCATCACATTATTTTTCATTTACTTGTTTCTCGGACCTCCCTTTTTTGTATTCCAGTTCAAATTATTAGCTCAGCAGTTTCTTTCCCTCTTTGTTCTACCCAGATCTTTAATCTTAAATTATTATAACCTTGAATTTGTACTTATAAACAACCATTTTTTCATATTCTTTTATACCATTACAGCTAGAAACCACTTAATTTCAATCCAGCATCATTCTAACATTCATTTAATTTTACAATGTCTCTGTAGATAGTCTTTAAATTTCTTCCAGTCTTCTTCCACTGACTCTTCTCCCTGGTCTCAGATCCTGCCAGTCATTTCCGCCAATTCCATATAGTCCATCACCTTCATCTGCCATTCTTCCAGAGTGGGTAAATCTTGTGTCTTCCAATACTTTGCAATAAGTATTCTTGCTGCTGTTGTAGCGTACATAAAGAAAGTTCTATCCTTCTTTAACTATGCCCAGGAGAAAGGCCTCTGGTTTCTTCAAGAAGGTATATTTAAATACCTTTTTCAGTTCATTATATATCGTCTCCCAGAAAGCCTTAATCCTTGGGCACGTCCACCAAAGGTGAAAGAATGTACCTTCAGTTTCCTTACATTTCCAACATTTATTATCGGGCAAATGGTAGATTTTTGCTAGCTTGACTGGGGTCATGTACCACCTGTATATCATTTTCATAATATTCTCTCTTAAGGCATTACATGCCGTAAACTTCATACCTGTGGTCCATAACTGTTCCCAGTCAGCAAACATAATATTGTGTCCAATATCTTGTGCCCATTTAATCATAACAGATTTCACCGTTTCGTCCTGAGTATTCCATTTCAACAGCAAGTTATACATCCTTGAAAAAGTCTTAGTTTTGGGTTCTAACAGTTCTGTTTCTAATTTTGATTTTTCCACCTGGAAGCCAATTTTCTTGTCCAAATTGTATGCCTCCATTATCTGATAATAATGAAGCCAGTCTCGCACTTTGTTCTTTAGTTTCTCGAAACTCTGCAGTTTTAGTCTATCTCCATCTTTTTCCAAAATTTCCCAATATTTCGGCAATTTAACCTCCATATTGAGCTTTTTCTGAGCTTTCGCTTCCATCGGTGACAGCCACCTTGGCGTTTTATTTTCCAATAAATCCTTATATCTTACCCAAACGTTAAACAATGCTTTTCTAACAATATGGTTTTTGAATCCTTTATGCGCTTTGACCTTATCATACCAGAAATATGCATGCCATCCAAATATATTGTTAAAACCTTCCAAATCCAAAATGTCTGTGTTTTCAAGGAGTAGCCATTCTTTCAACCAGCAATAAACTGCTGATTCATAATAAAGTTTAAAGTCTGGCAGGGCAAATCCACCTCTTTCCTTTGCATCTGTTAATATTTTAAATTTTATTCTAGGCTTCTTGCCCTGCCAGACAAATCTTGAGATATCTCTCTGCCACTTCTTGAAACAGTCCACCTTGTCCACAATTTGCAATGCCTGAAACAAAAACAACATTCTAGGCAATACATTCATTTTTATAGCAGCAATATGGCCCAGCAATGAAAGCTTCAAATTTGACCATATTTCTAAATCTTTTTTCACTTCAACCCAGCATTTTTCATAGTTATCTTTGAATAAATTCCCATTTTTTGCTATCATATTGATCCCCAAGTATTTAACTTTCTTAACCACTGTTAAGCCTGTCATGTTCTGAAACCTCTCTCTCTCAATTGGTATTAATTTTTTCTCTAAAACCTTGGTTTTTTACTTACTCAGTTTAAACCCTGTGACCTGACCAAATTCTTGAATCAGTTCTAAAACCCTTTTAGTACTAGATTCTGGCTCCTGTAACGTCAATACTAAATCATCTGCAAATGCTCTCAATTTGTACTGTTTGGCTCCGACCTGTATACCCTTAACCAACTGATCCCTTCTAATCATGTTCAGCAAAACCTCCAGGACCGATATAAAAAGCAATGGGGAGATTGGGCAACCTTGTCGTGTCCCTTTTTCTATTTTAAATTCTTCCATCACCACATTGTTTACAATTAATTTAGCCTTTTGTTCTGAATATATTGCACTTATACCGTTTTCAACCCGAATTACCGGCACGGCTGAGGTCCGATTGTGTGGGAGTCAGGAAGCCCTCACCCATCCCCAGTTGCTAAGAGGGTGCTGCTTTTCTTCCTTCAGGAGAGATGGCTGCCATACGCAAGAAACTTGTCATTGTAGGAGATGGAGCATGTGGAAAGACCTGCCTCCTTATTGTCTTCAGCAAGGACCAATTCCCAGAGGTCTACGTCCCCACCGTCTTTGAGAACTATGTGGCTGACATTGAGGTGGATGGAAAGCAGGTAATACTGATGTTGGGAGCCGGTCGGGCTGGGCAGATGCCTGGGCGCAATGATAGGGCCTGATATCTCCACCATCTGGCTGGCTGGTGTTTTTTTTGCTACCATGCTATGGTGCAAGTCAGTTGGCTCACGCGGTAGCACTTCAGCAAAAGAGCAGCAGCTTCTGCAAGCCACCTGACTCACACAGCAGCGCAGCAGCAGAAGAGTCTGCATATTTTGTAGAGCATTATGAACCATTCTACTTTTTCCATTTCTCTGAGGCCCAGCTGGGGTCCTGCTGCAAGCTCCTGTGCTGAGCCCAAATTGGAGGCCAGCTGCTTGCCCACTATATATATTTATATATTGTCTGGGGCGGGACGTGGGTGGCGCTGTGGGTAAAAGCCTCAGCGCCTAGGGCTTGCCGATCGAAAGGTCGGCGGTTCGAATCCCCGTGGCGGGGTGCGCTCCCGCTGCTCGGTCCCAGCGCCTGCCAACCTAGCAGTTCGAAAGCACTCCCGGGTGCAAGTAGATAAATATGGACCGCTTACTGGCGGGAAGGTAAATGGCGTTTCCGTGTGCGGCTCTGGCTCGCCAGAGCAGCGATTTCATGCTGGCCATGTGACCCGGAAGTGTCTCCGGACAGCGCTGGCCCCCGGCCTCTTGAGTGAGATGGGCGCACAACCCTAGAGTCTGTCAAGACTGGCCCGTACGGGCAGGGGTACCTTTACCTTTACTATTGTCTGGGGCATTTGGCCTCCTTCTCTGAGTTGGTCAGTGTAATGTGTGAAATAGTCCTCTTCCTCTCCCCACTCCCAAGAACAGAGAGGAATTGATTTGAGAGAAATGAAGAATAGCTGCAGAAAGAACAGGTGGTTCTTTTGGAACTGCATTTCTTGGTGGTAACAGGGAGTAGAGTTTGGAGTATGCTTTTCGGATTGAATTACAACAATACCAGCATCTTTCCACTTTGGTTGTGATTCATTACAGAATCACATTCATTACAGATGCGGGTGGCGCTGTGGTGTAAGCCACTGAGCCTAGGGCTTGCCGATGGGAAGGTCGGTGGTTCGAATCCCCGCGGCGGGGTGAGTTCATGTTGCTCGGTCTAAGCTCCTGACAACCTAGCAGTCCGAAAGCACCTCAAAGTGCAAGTAGATAAATAGGTACCACTCTGGCGGGAAGGTAAATGGCGTTTCCGTGCGCTGCTCCAGTTTTGCCAGAAGCAGCTTAGTCATGCTGGCCACATGACCCAGAAAAACTGTCTGCAGACAAACATCAGCTCCCTTGGCCAGTAAAGTGAGATGAGCGCCACAACCCCAGAGTCGTTTGTGACTGGACTTAACTGTCAGGGGCCCTTTACCTTTAAGGATCTAATAGGGAAGACACTAGCACATCACAGAATATGCTTTCGTTTAATGGAGTGATGACAGCACTTATTTGCGTTTCTACAGGTAGAACTTGCCCTTTGGGATACAGCTGGCCAAGAGGACTATGACCGCCTGAGACCCCTCTCCTACCCAGATACAGACGTCATCCTCATGTGTTTCTCCATTGACAGCCCTGACAGTTTAGGTGAGTCTCCCCTGAGTATGTGGGAGGGCTGACTGAATAAGAAGCAGCAGAGACTTCTGTAGACCTTTGGCTCTGGTCTCTTCCCAGATGTCAGATTGCTGATGGGAGCAGTTAAACTGTCATAGTAGTTGATTAGCTGGTCATATGCAGTGTATTACATCACACCACGGCTGGCGTTCAGTGTTCTGCCGCTTGTCCCTCCCCATTTCCGTCTTTCCCCCATTGCCTCCCCCCCCCCATGTACACATATCCCAGCTTTAACATTGGCTGCACCACATCCATTTTCTGAGCTTGCTACTCCTGTACCCACAGTGGTGGAAGTCCTTTAAATTTCATCCTGGTGGTGTCTGAAGGAACTCGAGACAGTTTCCCAAATCTTTGCTTTGGGGCACAAGTGGCTGAGAACTCCAGGGTCTTCCTAGGTTTATGCTTATGGTTTTACTTTGTGCCTCTACAGAGAACATCCCTGAGAAGTGGACTCCGGAGGTGAAGCACTTCTGCCCCAATGTGCCTATCATCCTGGTGGGGAACAAGAAGGACCTGCGTAATGATGAGCACACACGCCGGGAGCTGGCCAAGATGAAGCAGGTGCAGAGAGGCAACTGACATTCTTTGCTGGGATTTAGTATTGCCATCAGAATAGGAGGAGGGTACAAACAGCTATGCATATGGCCATTTGGGGCTTGAAAGGAATCTATGTCCTTTCCATTTACATCTGAGCACAAGCCCATCCAGAGAGGTGTATTGTGGCCTTCTTCTCATTTTTGAAGGGGGCTTGGCGAAGCACAAAGCTACTGGTTTCCATGGGTTTCTCAGTACCTTTTCACAACACACTCTACTTGGACTGAAGACAGCACTTGGCTTGCATGATACCATAAAATAACCTCCAACTTCACAACCCTAGCAAGGGCTGGGTACCAGTTTTCAGCAAAGGATATAGTCCCAGGGAGTTAGTATTGTGTGGTTATAGGAGCCAGGAGTTCTGATAGCTAGGCTCTAGCTTTGATTGCTAGATTCTACCTCACTTCCCTTACCAGGATAGATCCCAGGCAACCTCACTGTCTGTTTCGCCCTTCCCTTTCAGGAACCAGTGAAGCCAGAGGAGGGACGTGACATGGCAAACAGGATTAGTGCTTTTGGCTACCTGGAATGTTCTGCAAAGACAAAGGATGGAGTACGGGAAGTGTTTGAGATGGCTACCCGGGCTGCCTTGCAGGCCAAACGTGGGCGCAAGAAGACCTCATGCCAGCTGCTGTAATTCCTTCCCAGCCTGCCTTCCCTGCCAGCCAGCCAAGCCTTTGAGCTCTTTGCTTCCAGGCTTGCCTCTCTTGTGATACCATGGACTGGCAGGTCTCCTCAGAGAGGGGGCTTGCTAGAGCTGGGCAGGGGCTCTTCTGGAGCATGACAACTAACTTTGGAGGTGGGGTGGTATTTCCCCCTTCCGTCACAGGCTTCTGACTCCCTCATAACAGGTCAGAAAATTCTGGCCCTCGGTGGGTCAGTGGGAGAGCTCCTTATCTTTCCGCGTGCTTGCTCACAGCAATCTTGATTCTCGTTGGCAGCCTAGGGCACTACACTGCTCCAAGCCGTTTCTTTGTAGAAGACTTTTTGCCAAAGTGTGAAAGCCCTTTGCTTCAATAAAGGTCAGAGCCTTGAATTGGAACATCTAGCCCTGCCTAGTAAGGGACTCTTGACATGTCAACAAGTCATTCATTGTGAGTGGAGCCAGTGCTCCTGCACAGTGGGCAAGCAGTTACCCTTATCTTGGCAGACTCATTGATCCCTTAGCTGGCTTTTCTGCTTTTTAGGCTAGAGCAGAACCACTTTGGCGCTTGTCCCCTTCCTCAAGGCGAACATAGCCCAGTTCAAAAGCCACCCACTGTCAGTTTCTTGAGGGCTGTCTCAGTAAAGTGACATCAGGTCCTCCACCTTCTCTCTCTCCCACCCCAGAACAGAATTGTCTCCACTTAAATATTTATCTCCCGACAGCAGAGCAGACAGCTGCCTTTCCTTCAAACTGGCCCAAGAGACTGGGCCTTGCAGCCTGGCCCCTTTCTAGCAAAAATCTATATTTGTAAGCAGAGGTGCTATGAGCCAGTTTGTTGCTGTTTGGAAGCTCTCTGGATAGCTGGTAGCTGGAGTAGCCACTGCCACAGCTTGAAGTGCAAAGGACCTCCTCTGTTGCTTCTGTCTCGCTGCTCCCCCAACACTCCTGCTTCTCTTCCCTTCCGCCTTCTTTGTACTCACTGCATTGCCACCGGGGTGTATGATTTTGTGTTTAATTTGTATTCACATGTTTAAAAAGTGGTTGTTACTTTTCAAAATGTACTTGAAAGAAAAATCTGTAATAAATTTGTAGCAATGTTTAGTACATGGTGGGGCTTTGCTTTTTGCCTCTTAAAATCTGCTGTGGAAAGGGAACCAGTAAAAAGGTGAGCATTGATTTCCTTACAGCAGTTGTACAGCACTGTCCCACCAAACTGCTGATCCCATGAAGTGCTTTGGTTGGAGTAAATTGTGATGGCTGGTAAAAGTAATCATACACTTCCCATAACCTTCATGAGGAAATAAGTCTTACCCAGAAACAAAAAATGTTTTAAGCAAGAAGCAGGATGGTGGTAGAAGCAGTCCAATAGACTGGGAGCTAATCGAAGCATAGAGAGCTTGGCTTCAGGTAGGCCTGGTGCCCCTTTGGATTCCTGAAGCTCTAGAAAGTGTAGGGCACTCTATGGAGAAAATGTGGTGGAAAGTAAACTTTCCAAACAGTTCTGTTAGAAACCACTTTGCAAAACTACTGGAGACATTCTCATAGTTGATTATTTGCTGATTTGTACATACAATAGCAACACGGGCCTTCTCACTTTCAGCCTTTCTCAACCTGTGGATCCCCAGATGTTGTTGAACTACAACTTCCATTATCCCTAGCTAGGAAGGCCAGAGCTCAGGGATGATGGGAGTTTTAGTCCAACATCATCTGGGGACCCACAGGTTGAGAACCACTGGTAGGTGAACATTATACAGTACTCTGCCTGCCTTGTCCTTGTGCCTACTCTTTGGAGTGCAAGATTGTGACTTTGCTGTCTTTCTCTCCTGGTTCTCCCCTTTTGTTAATGTGAAATCCGATTTCTCTTAGGCGCCTTAAATAGTGAACAGGCACTTAATTGACATTCTGATGAAATTTTTTAGCTACAGAAAACTACCAACAGTTTCTTCTCCTTGTGGTGTCAATTCATGGTATCAGTATTGGATATATGTAATCATGATCTGCACCATTTAATACATCTGCAGCGTAAGTCTAGACCTTTCAGTTACCTAAAGCCAGGCCTATTTAGGATAACTTCTGCTTAATGGCACAGCTGAGCAACCTCAACCCCCCCCCCCCCCCATTCTTCTATGCCACTGGAGTTCATGCTTGTTTCATTATCTATTGTTTGTAGATAATGAATCTATCTATTGTTTAAGTAATTTCGTTGTCCCCGAGAGGGGGCAATGACAATAAAGATATTATTATTATTAGCTTCTAAAACATTTGGCCTACTTTCTCTATAATTTTAGGACAAGCGGAAGGGACAGTATTTTATCAACATCTATTTTTACTTTTTTTTCCTTGTATGGTTTTCCCCCTCAGCTGTTTGACAGCAAATGGTAGTCTTCTGACTTAAAAGTAATTCCTTTCTGAGTTGCCACACATTCTAATTCCCAGAACAGTAGCTATATTGCTCTGTTCTAAATATATCCTCTATTCTTTTTTTAAAGTAACCTCCTCAAACTCAGTGTAGTGCTGAGGTTGATAGAGCCAGTCATGGTGAAAACTGAAGTAGGAGAGTCTCTAATTCCAGAGGCCCTTCTTGTAAGGGAGGTCCTTGCCCTCTAGCTAAGCAGGTTTCCAGCCACTATGGAAGTTAACACCTGGAAAAACCAGGCTAATGTCTAAAAGGAGTTCAAGAGCTTCTGAGCAATGCGGTGGAAAGAAACTTATGGTGCTTGTAATTTTCATTTTAATGCAAAATTTAAAGCTTCCCATGTTTTGCTTCAGAGCCTAGGGTGGGTAGCAAGTCAGATCTTGCTTTATCTCCTTAAATGCAGTTTAGCTGCTTTGAATGCTCTAGCCCTTCTTTCAGAGGTAGGAAACAGAATTTCCAATACAGAGGTCAGTGCAATAGTTTAGATAAGGTGCTTAAGGTAAAGGTAAAGGTACCCCTGCCCGTACGGGCCAGTCTTGACAGACTCTAGGGTTGTGCGCCCATCTCACTTAAGAGGCCGGGGGCCAGCGCTGTCCGGAGACACTTCCGGGTCACGTGGCCAGCGTGACAAGCTGTATCTGGCGAGCCAGCGCAGCACACGGAAACACCGTTTACCTTCCCGCCAGTAAGCGGTCCCTATTTATCTACTTGCACCCGGAGGTGCTTTCGAACTGCTAGGTTGGCAGGCGCTGGGACTGAGCAGCGGGAGTGCACCCCGCCACGGGGATTCGAACCGCCGACCTTTCGATCGGCAAGCCCTAGGCGCTGAGGCTTTTACCCACAGCGCCACCCGCGTCCCCAGAGATAAGGTGCTTACTAATCAAATATTTGGCCTTTTAGTTTTTCCCACCCCCAAAAAGCAAAAGTTCTGAAAATCTCCATTGTATACCTTTATTGCACAAGATGCACACCGCTGAAACAGCCAGCAACACAACATTTGCCATTTCAGTTGCTAAATGATGATCCTAGTCCAGTCTCTTCCTATTCCTAGGATGGTCACGTATGGTCCCTCCTTATCACAACTGGTCCAGATGAGACATGCACTTGCCGACTGCGGGTAGAATCAATGCTTCGGCCTGGAAAGGGAGGGTGGAAAAGGCAGCATTACCACATTCATTTACATCCTCCTAAAGCAGAATGACTCTGCAACCAGTATAATGTAGCTAATAAGCTATGCAGACTTGAAATCCACTTTCCATCAAAATGCATCATCTCACACTTTCAATGTCTTTTTACCATCTCAGTTGAACATGCTGACAAGCATTTTTTTGCACTGGCTCAGGATCAACTGCACGTGTTCTACTCCATTTTTTCTTTACTATTGCATATGTCCCAAAATGCCATTAGTTTATAGAAACCCAATGAACAAAAGCCATTTCCTGAAATGCTACAGAAAGTTGTAATAGTCCAGCCTGCACTGTAGTTCTCCTGGAGAACTGCGTGGTCCGCAGCATAGCCTCAGCCAGGCTGCTCTCCTAAGATAGATTTCCAGAGTCAAACAGATGCTTTCATAAGTAGTGCCATTACGTCTTCATGAGTTTTAGACTTAATATCACACTTCCTCATTATAAAGCAATTTCTATTATAGTTGTGATTTAAAGGAGCAGTCTAAATGATGTGTTTAGCTTGCATGAACCTGTAGCCTTAAAAAGGCCTCTGAGGTATGGCAACAATAGACATCTCAGTACTGAGACTATCTGCTCATCAGTTTAAAACAAAAAACTCTGCCTGTGCATTATACCCATGTGCGCACATGACAAGACATCAATTGCTGAGTGCATTTCTTTTTGAGCTGACCTAAAACCCATCTGTTTCCCCACCTTTCAAGATAACAGTGGTGTCTGCTGATGGGGGTGGGGTTCAATTTTGCATTGGCTGTGCAGGCTAGTCCTCCTTTCAGGTGACTGACAGATGGGTTGGCCTGCAAAGCAGA
This sequence comes from Podarcis muralis, assembly GCF_964188315.1. Lineage (NCBI taxonomy): Eukaryota > Metazoa > Chordata > Lepidosauria > Squamata > Lacertidae > Podarcis > Podarcis muralis. Next base: position 41,301,515 of record NC_135671.1, on the reverse strand, counting down.
TCCTGCCAAGGACATGGCGTGCAGAGTGAGAAAGGTTTCCCACCTGTGTTCTAGGGAAAGCCATGCTGGCCTCTGGCAGGGGATTAGAAGAGAGGTGAGGAATTTGCAATCCACTGTTAAGAATACAGTTCCCATTGGCCATGTTGCTTTGAGAGCCACAGATCTCCTGCTGCTGTATTTGAAGGTAGAGAGCTCTACAGAGGCCATTTACTTCACAAGACACCTACCAACTCTCTGCCTTCTGGGAATGCAGCGCCGGGCACAGAAGGTGTCCATGGCCAGCCAGCTGGAATCACAGATGACTGCACTGCAGTGGAAGTAGATCTGAGGACAGTAAAAGCAACATAACATAGCAGGAGAACCAGGAAGCAAAACTCCCAACAGTCGGGATACCAACAACTACGTCCTCCCCTCCCTGCCCCCAGCACGTGTCTCCTGGTGCCAAAATACATACCAGCTCAGCTTTAATTTTATTGTTTTAAATCAATATGGTGCCCTTAACTTTAATTCCTATGGCAGCTTACAATAATAAAAAGTAATAGTTAAGACTGTTTGCATCCACAGAAACTATCAGAGCACAGCAACTGAGGCAGGCAAGTCTGTACTCTTATGGGACCACGTTGGGTGGGTGGGTGGGGGGAAAAGTTCAATAGCAAGCATTATCCCATGGTCAAGAGCTTCCCTTACCTGCCCCTGAAGTGCCTGGTTGTCCACCATAAATGTAAACATTTTCACTTCAAACCGCTTCAGGTGTGTAGGGAACGGGACAGAGTCCTCAGTCACTCCATGGAATGTGGTTTGATGAGAGTCCTCTGTGTTCTCACAACTTGGGGTGGGGGAAACATGACAGAGAAGCTAAGAGATACAAGCCTTGCTGCCACATCATTGTGGGCTAGCAGCCCCATGGCAATGAAGACACCGGGGCAGCCTGAATGCCACAAGGAAAGCTGGAGCCTGTGACCTGCTATTATGCACACTTGTGATGCTCAGCACAAGCCTAGTACCCCTGTTTCTGGCTTCTGAAATTTACTAAAACTCCCTTCCCCCTTTAATAAATGTTTGTTTCAATATGGTCAGGTACTTAAGAGAATACAGCAGCAGGTAGTACTGATTCTCATGCTCCATTCTGCCTTGTGTTGTGTGTTTTTCCGTATCATTTCATTCAGTTCTTGGCATCACTCCTCCACCCAGAAGTGCTTTTCTATTTTTGCCCCAGATACCTAAGGGAACAATATAATTTTAAAATGCGGCCAAACCAGCCAACCACCTCACCCCTCAATTAACAGGCTGTGAAAACATCATCCTTGCTCTTAGAACTAGTAATGTATTATTCAGACTCTTACCTGTCCATCACTATGTTCCACTGCGGAAGACTCTTCCTGTCAGAAGATGCTGTAGCCCAGCAGTCCTCCAGAAAAAGTTCTAGCTGTGGGTCCTCGCTGTGGAGAAGCTCAACCTGGAAGTGAAGCGGTTCTCTAAGGTAGCGAGTTACCGGGTGCTCCATGTCTTGGTAGAAGCTGCTGTAGGACTTATCTTGCCAGGGTGCCACAGGGGGGAAGAAAAGCACATATCAGGACCTTAACAAACCCAGAGGAATTAGGTGCTTTTAACAAGCCAAGGCTGGCACTGAGCAGTCCAGGTCAGTCTTTGTCTCTCTCTTTTTTTAAAAATAATTTTTATTAAATTTTCCATTTTAACAATCCAATCAAATCATATTAAGTATTCCAAATTATACAAATACATATCATATAGTCCAAATATTCTGCCAAATTATAAATTTTTGTTGGGGCTTCCCATGCTTCAAGTTCAGTGGGGTTCCAATCATCTTACGTTTCTACTGCCTTGAGTTTCCAACCAGGTCAGCCTTTCTCAACCTTAAGCCCCCATATATTGTTGGGCTATTCCTAGGCAGCATGGCCAGCAGTCAGGGGTGATGGAGTTGGGTCTCAAGGTTGAGAGCAGCTGGCCCAGGCTATTTCTCCCTAGTAGGTTCTGTTCTCCAGCACGAGAGCCAGGCTGGTGCAATGCTTTCAGCTCTGGTACCAGGGCTGAGAGATCACAGAGAACTATGGCAAGACCTAATACCAGTGACAGAGAACAAGCTTTTTAATTGCCCGAATCTAGAGCAAATCAAATGGAAATCTGCCCAAACAGATCCTCCACCATCACACAAAAAGCTGCTCCCAAGGATCAAGGTGGGAGAACTCCTGAGGAGCTTGGAAAAGTGACTTTGAGCAAAAATAATCCTTTTCGGCTGCTGTTGCTGCTTGTGTGAGTGTTGGGAGGACCGCTCCCTTTTCTGCCAACTCCATCTGGCCTAGGGGGCGGGGCCTGCACTCACCACCACAGCATAAGAGGCCTGAGAGAGGCCTCCGGGACACGGCTGCTGTTGCTGTTTGTGTGAGTGCTGGGAAGACCGCTCCCTCTCCTGCCAACTCCATCCGGCCTAGGGGGCTGGGCCTGCACTACCACTACAGTTTAGAGGCCTGAGCAGCTACCGGCAGCAATGGACAAAATGGTTTTAAATGTTTTAATTGCTTTTAATTTGCAGCACCTTAAATGGTGGTTGTTGTTTTTTATAATATTATATTATTTCATTATTTTATTTTTGCTTGGGGTGGGATAAGCATTTAGTCAGCGCTATTGTTTCTTGCTTTGTTTTGTTTTGTTCTGTTCTGTTCTGTTTTGTTATTATTATTATTATTATTATTCTGTTAAATTATTATATAGTTTGTATTTTGCTTTTTAAGGGGAAGGGTCATGGCTTCCTGGGAGTGGACCTCAGCCAATAGATTGGGTGGGGCAGGTTCCACAGGGGGGGGTGTATTGGGACAACCGATCTCAGTGATCACGGGCAGGAGGAGGAGTTATGCTAAGACCAGACCATGTCATTACCGAGGAGGCAGGTTTAGTCGTTGTTTGAGGACTATCCCTGCCTCCAGGTCTGGTCCTGACCGGAAGGATACAGTAATCAGCAAGGGAAACCCACATGACCTGAAAGTGTTGCTGTGCAATGCCAGGTCAATGATGAATAAAACCACTGCCATCCACGACCTGATTGTGGATGGAGGATTTGACCTGGCATGTGTGACAGAGACCTGGTTGGATGAAGCAGATGGGCCTGTCCTTGCCGCTGCTTGCCAACCAGGTTTCTCTTATGCACAGCAACCCAGGTCATGTGGGCGGGGAGGGGGGGTTGCAGTGATTTTTAGGAAGTCATTAGTCTGCACCAGGCGTCCTATTGGGAAGACCCAGTTTTCTGAGTGCATGTTCTGGAAGTTGGGCAATAGGGGCAGTACAGGATTCCTACTGGTGTACCAACCTCCCCGCTGCACCAAGGATTCCCTGCCCGAGCTGCTTCAGGTTGTGGCGGATATGCTCCTGGAGACACCTAGCTTGGTTGTCCTGGGGGATTTTAACATCCATGCCGACACGACCTTACAAGGGGCCGCTCGGGACTTTGTGGAAAGCATGGCCTCCATGGGGCTGTCCCTGAATAAGTTTGGCCCAACTCATAGCCGTGGACATGCCTTAGACTTGGTGTTCACTTCTATGGATGTTGGTGATCTGACACTAACTAAAAGCGAAACAAAAGAAGTGCCATGGTCAGATCACTTCCTGGTGCAACTGGACTTCTCCGCAACCCTTCCCCTCTGCAGGGAGGTGGGACCGATTCGGATGGTCCGCCCCCGCCACTTAATGGATCCAATTGGCTTCCAGAGAGTGGTAGGAGATGCTTTATCCCAAGTTGATGGCCTTTCAGCTGATTCCCTGGTGGCACGCTGGAATGTGGAGTTAACCAGGGCTATTGACTGTCTGGCTCCGAAGCGCCCTCTCCGATTGCATGGAGCCCGGACAGCCCCGTGGTTCTCCCCGGAGCTGAGGGTGATGAAACAATTGTTGAGACGGCTAGAGCGCCGGTGGCGGAAAACTCATTCTGAATCAGACCGGACACGGGCTAGAGCTCAACGTCGAGCCTACCAAGTGGCGACGGCGAAGAGGGCCTTCTTCGCCGCCTCCATTGCATCTGCAGAAAACAGCAGCAGGAGACTTTTTCAGGTGGTTCGCAATCTATCGGAACCACCTGTACCACTGGGGCCTGGTAGGGACCCCAAGATCTCCTGCAATGCTTTTGCAAAGTTTTTTGCAGATGAAATCGCTCAGATTCAGAAGGAAGTAGACTTCCGGGTTGGCGCCATCGGCGAATGGCGGCGTTCCTCCGACCGGAGGAACGGGCTCCTTGGAAATTGGGGCTTCCCGCCGCGGCGAAGGCGGGGGCCCGTTATAAATCCCAGGCGGAGGAAGCCTGGGACCTTGGGGTTTGGCAGGGCACCAAGAGCGCCTCCCCTACTCACGAGGAAACCCATTTTTGGGGAGTGAAGTGGGGTGAGCAGCGCGGTGCATCGAACCGATCGCTATTTCCATGGAGGGAAGCCGCGCAGCCATCGCCGGAGAGCGCTGACTTTTTCCTGATGACATTTGGACTCTAAATCAAGTACCCGTGAGTAAAAACGGAGAATTGGATTAAGAACTTATAAATTTTATGAATTAGGCACGAAGCGGGAAGGTGTAAACAGGAAGTCTGCCTCCCGTTCTTGTATACAGATTGAAGCAAAGACCTTGCAAACTAATAGCTTAAAAAGTCTTTTTAAAGTTGGAAATTTCCTGCACCCATAATCAACAAAACCCCCCTTGGAAGCAGGAGAAAAGGGGGGGGGGGATTTGACTGTTTAATCCTACAGGAAGTAAGAGAAGGAATTTAAGTTTCTGCCGTCCCAAACCTGGGGACGGGGTATCGGGACAGAATCTGCTTGAGACGTCCATCGATTGAAAGTGGAGAACTTTGACAGATAGAAAAAAATAAAAGAATAGAGAAACAAACTAACTTCAACGCCACCTTCTGCTTTTTTGCTTTAAAGAAACAAAGTATTTGAAACTGAAGGGATTTGAAATCGAAAGTAACTTCTTTGTTTGATACTTTCCTGAAAAATGGATACAAATAGAAACTGTGTCCCCTAGAGGGAGCTTGTCAGTTTGTGGTCTCAGCTAACATACGTGAGGCTTTGGACTGTGGGAACAGCCGTCTGACTCTGTTTTTGAACAGGAATGTTTTGGCAGGAAGGTTTGGTGTCTGCCCTTGACAGGACTAATGCTCTCCTTGAGCAGTTGTCTGGGAAAATGAGCCTGATGAATGAAAAATTAGACCTTATGAGTGCTGTGGCCAGTGAATATGATTTAACAGGGACCAAGGATAAAGAAGTTACACAGCGATCAACTCAGGAATCCGGCTTGACAAAGCAAGTTCAAGGGCAGACGGAGAAGGAAGAGGCAGCAGTTATTCCCTATACAACACAAATGGTAAGACCCAAAGTTCTACAGGAACAAAAGCTTTTGGCTTGGATGATGGAATTTGGAGAGTGCTGGGAAGCATTTGAAGTTAAGGAAGTCTTCTACTCTAGTGGGACTTTGAAACAGGTGATTAACTACTTGGACAAATACTTTTTGGATTATAAAGATGAGGATTGGGAGTGGAACTGGGGGGAAGGAGACAATCAGATGAAGAAAAATGGAAATCATTACTGGATGGAACCCTCCAGAGACCCACTCCCCCAGAAACTAACAATAGACAAAGAACTGTGTAAGTACAAACAAGAACAAAAAAATCTGCAGAAGGGGCCTAGAAGAGACTTAAGAGCCTCGGACATCAGAACACCGGATTGATGGACTAAATAATGGACAGAAAGGACTGATATGACCCGAAACCAGGATGAAGGGACATTGGATGAAAATTAGAAATTGTTTATGTTAATTTTGGAATTAATGTAATATTATTGAAATTTGAGGGATTTGCCGGAAAGGAACTAAATTGGCTTTAGTAGAAATGTTCTTAAAGAAAAATGTATGAATATGTTGTGTTTTTGAAATTTTAAGATTTTTAACATAAGATAAGGCTAAATGGGGTAAGGTAAATTGAATAATAGATTATTTTAAAAGAGGGAAAGGGAATGCTGTTTAATAAATAAGATAGAGTGTGATAATTAACTATATAAATTAAAATTGAGAAATATGGGAAGAATTTGCTGAAATAACGAATTAAACTAGAATACAAAAAGAGAGGTGTGAGGAGGTTCAAGAACTAAGCAAATGAAAAACTGTAATTGGAGATTTGTATTTTTTCTTTTTCTTTTTTCTTTTTCTATTTTTTCTTTTTTTGGCCTAGGGTCGGGGATCTTTTATGTATTGATGAAATCTTGAATAAATATTATTTAAAAAAAACACAGAAGGAGGTAGACTCCACCGTGGGAGCAGGGCCAGGGCGGGAGAGTGCTAGAGTTCTGTCTAGTCCTGTTACATGGGATCAATTCCAATCTGTTACCTCCGAGGATGTGGACAGGCTGCTTGGACAATTGAAACCGACCACCTGTCTCCTTGATCCTTGCCCATCCTGGCTGATAAAAGCGAGCCGGGAAGGGCTGGGCGATGGGCTCTGCGGGGTGGTGAATGCTTCCCTCCGTGAGCCTTCCCAGACCAGCTGAAAGAGGCGGTCATTAAACCGCTTCTTAAAAAAACATCTTTAGATCCGGCCAATTTGGCCAACTATCGCCCAGTCTCAAATCTGCCATTCTTGGGCAAGGAGATTGAGCGGGTGGTTGCTGAACAACTCCAAGCACGCCTGGAGGAAACGGACCATTTGGATCCCTTCCAATCAGGATTCAGGCCTCACCATGGGACTGAAACTGCCTTGGTCGCGCTGGTTGATGATCTCTGGCGGGCTAGGGACAAAGGTGAGAGCTGTTTCCTAGTTCTGCTGGATCTCTCAGCGGCCTTTGACACCATCGACCATAACATCCTTCTGGACCGTCTAGAGGGGATGGGAGCTGGGGACACTGTTATACAGTGGTTCTTCTCCTTCCTCCTGGGCTGTGTTCAGAAAGTGGTGATGGGGGATGAGTGTTCAGACCCCTGGGCTCTCACTTGTGGGGTGCCTCAGGGTTCTGCCCTCTCCCCCATGCTTTTTAATATCTATATGAAGCCGCTGGGAGAGATCATCAGGGGGTTTGGACTGGGTGTTCATCAGTATGCAGATGACACCCAGCTCTACCTCTCCTTTAAATCAGAACCAGTGAAGGCAGTGAAGGTCCTGTGTGAGTGCCTGGAGGCGGTTGGAGGATGGATGGCGGCTAACAGATTGAGGTTGAATCCTGACAAGACAGAAGTACTGTTTTGGGGGGACAGGGAGCGGGTTGGTGTGGGGGATTCCCTGGTCTTGAATGGGGTAACTGTGCCCATGAAGGACCAGGTGCGCAGCCTGGGAGTCATTTTGGACTCACAGCTGTCCATGGAGGCGCAGGTCAATTCTGTATCCAGGGCAGCTGTCTACCAACTCCACCTGGTACGCAGGCTGAGACCCTAACTGCCCGCGTACTGTCTTTCCAGAGTGGTGCATGCTCTGGTTATCTCCCGCTTGGACTACTGCAATGCGCTCTACGTGGGGCTACCTTTGAAGGTGACCCGGAAACTGCAATTAATCCAGAATGCGGCAGCTAGACTGGTGACTGGGAGTGGCCGCCGGGACCACATAACACCAGTTCTGAGAGATCTGCATTGGCTCCCAGTACGTTTCCGAGCACGATTCAAAGTGTTGGTGCTGACCTTTAAAGCCCTAAACGGCCTCGGTCCTGTATACCTGAAGGAGCGTCTCCACCCCCATCGTTCAGCCCGGACACTGAGATCCAGCACCGAGGGCCTTCTGGCGGTTCCCTCATTGCGAGAAGTGAGGCTACAGGGAACCAGACAGAGGGCCTTCTTGGTAGTGGCACCCGCCCTGTGGAACGCCCTCCCATCAGATGTCAAAGAGATAAATAATTACCTGACATTCAGAAGAAATCTTAAGGCAGCCCTGTTCAGGGAAGTTTTTAATATGTAACGCTGTACTGTTTTTAACACTGATTGGGAGCCGCCCAGAGTGGCTGGGGAAACTCAGCCAGATGGGCGGGGTATACATAATAAATTATTATTATTATTATTATTATTATTATTATTATTATTATTATTATTATTATTATTATTTTCTGCAATACATCTCTGTGTATTGCATCTCTGCTAGGTGGTCTGGGAAAGTCTGGTGCTCACTACCAAACCACTTGCTGTGAGGAATCCCAACTAGGCCACTGATAACCCCGCCCCCCACCCACCCAAAACAGCCAAGAGATGTTCCTGGCTGCTCCTAAAACGCCCCTCCACATGCTTTTGGAATAAAAGGCAACAGAACTCTTCAGCCCACAATGCATAAACTAGGTATTCAACACTCAAAGACTGTAGGCTGGATTCAATCTCCCTACCTTGTGGGGGGGGGGAGACTTAATGTGAATACTTACTGCAATTGCATTTGACTAGCAACATCTTAAGAAGTATTCTCCCTCAACACACAGGAGTACCATCAAGACAATATTTGTATTATCAAATCTTTGACTGCATCTCCTTTCACCCACAGCCACTGGCCATAATGCCTGAGGCTGATGGGAGCTGCGGTCCAACAATGTCTAAAAGGGCCACAGGTTCCCCATCCCTGATGTCAGATGAAAAAATGTTCCTCATAGATGTTTTATCTATTCCTGTCTGCTGTTTTGAGATAAAATTCACAAATTTTGAGATAAAGTTCGGTTGCAGCCTTAACCTGCAAGGCTCCCACAGAAGGCTGTGCTGTGACATTACCTCTGGCCAGCTTAAGGGCAAGCGCCAGCACCCCCAGCCCAGGCAGGATGCTTGGCGATGGGGCTTCTGTTGGGCTGTACTGGAGCAACAGGGTATCACCCATAAAGTACCGGCAAGCACATTTCAACCTTGAAAAATACAAGTGAGAGAATAGCCCATTCGTTACCCTTCCAGTCCAGAACAGTTCTGAGGGCATAGCCCTGCTTTTAGGGGTGGAGGGGGAGAAAGGAAGCTGCAGCAGAAACTGGCACAAGAGTTCTAGCTGGTTATGTTTAAAGGCAGGATGCATCTCCTTCTAGGACAAGCTTGCACATGGGGGCCATGTCACCAAGTGACCCTTGTATTACAATGCGGTAAACAGCTTCCTTCCCCAGTCCTTTGCCCAAGCCACGAGTACTCACTGATAGATAGGTGCTGTTTGGCCTGTGAGAAAATAGAGGACTTCGTTTTCATAGGACATGGTGGCATCTTCAAACTGCAGATGAGATTAGACGATAAAACAGGAGGCGGTTTCAACCATCTTCTAGAGCAGAGGCTGGGCAACCTGGGGTCCTCTAGATGCGGTTGGGCTACAACTCCCAATATCCCCTTCCCACCATGGGCCATGCTGGCTCCTGGGTATTTGGAATCTGGCAACATCTGGAGAACCACAGGTTACCCCACCCCAGTCTTAATGTTCCTTCCCCAAGGAGTGCATGTACATTGTCCCTCCATCTTCCCAACAACCCTGAGAGGCAGGGAGCCTCAAGTACCAGACTAGAAGACTTTGTGCCAAGCTTCACAGTCATCTCCAGTAGCTAAGGAAGAGGCAGGCTGCTTCAACCCAAGACAATCCAAATCAAGAGCGAACATGGTTTTTTTGAGCTTGACATGAACTGATGGAGCAAACATTCAGGAACCATCTTCTTCTAACATGAGTGGCCTCATGGACTCTGCTCCTGACAAAGCAGCCATTTCTTACCTTGCGAGTTGTCCCACAAGAGGTCACATTGAAGATGAACGTTGCTCCTTCCTCTGTCACCGAAAGTGGCCTGCAGCGTCTGTCTCTCAGCACTAGGCCAGAAGGCACCAGATCTGGGGTGCCAACTAGCTTCAAGGCAGAGATCCTCACTGTGCCATTAGCCAGGCAATCTGCAAGGGAAATATATTATATATGCCAGAGCATAACAGACAAGCAGTGGCAGACCTTGGGGTCTCAAATTTCAACAGCACCCTGAGAGACACCCAAATTCCACACACCCTGCCTCTCATCTTCCATTCTACATCATAGTTGTGGCACCCCCAAGGCTCCACATGCAGTGCAACCCAACTGGTTGTGCTCCCTTAAATCTGCCTCCGCAGACTAGTCAAGAAGCAGAAGCGACAAGAAGATGAGAGAAGGTGGCTTGCTGAATATAAGCAGAGTAGCATGCAGGAGACTTCAATACAGTGGTACCGCGTGTTACATCCCGTCCCCCTTATGAATGCTGTGGGTTACGCGCTCCGCTAACCCGGAAGCAGATGCCCCCTTGTTGCGACCTTTGCCCTGGGATGCAAGTGGAAATCACACTCCGGTGGCACAGCAGCAGCGGAAGGCACCATTAGGGAAAGCATGCCTCATGGTAAAAGCGGTTTCCTGTTACAAACGGACCTCCGGAACGGATTAAGTACGTAACACAAGGTACCACTGTACCATCAAATGAACCCATTTTCTCTGCTAATGAAAATGAAGAACAAATAGCTGGTTCCCAAGATGGACATGATAGAAATTATGAACTGACATTACGAAAAGCAACTAAAAATACAGAGTACAACACAACAGAAATGCACATTGCTATGCAGAGCATCAGGTGCTCTATCCTCTTTTGTTTCTTGCTCCACCCACCCCTGGCATGTGGTTCCCAGAAGGGAAGGTGGCCCCCATATGGGAAAGGGTCCCCTGCCCCTGGGCTCGAGAGAGAGATTACCAATGAGGTCTTTTGGAGAGAAGCTGCAGGAAACGGCAAAGTCTATCATTTCAGCGAGACGATAGTCCTTCAGCTGCAACCGGAAGGTGACCAAAATCCCAAAAGAATCTATTTCCTACAAAGCAAAGGGGACCAGACTAGTTGCACAAGTTAAGAGCCGGCTGCATTAGGAGGCTTAGACAACCTCACCGCCACCACTTCCAACCCAAGGTGGATATTCTGCAGTCCTCAATTACCTGCTTGCACCCTTGGTTTCAGTCATCCTCCCTCTGGACAAAGCGGGAGGTAGCAGCATGAACGGCCCTTTTAGACCCATATCTTGGATTAATGGAAGAGGATATCCAGCAGCCAATGGACCAGGTGGTCACCTGCCAAGGCCCAGGCCAGACTGTGGACATCTTTCACTGCCAAGGATGCTCCCCACAACACACAAATCCCATTTCAGAAAAAGCACCAACAAAGATTCAAACTATCACCTACACAGTTTCTAGTCATCAGCACTCACACATTAGTGTGCAGAAGACTGGAACATCAGCCTGTCTTCTGCCCCAGATTCTCAAGGTCACCTTAAGCCTTAGATGGATCTCCTACAAAGCTCAAGGGCCTGGGTTCAGGGCTACTGAAAGCAAAGCAGGGCCCTTAAAAGGATTTTTTGTTGGAGGTGGAGAATAGGAGGTAAGTAATTCCTTTTGCTGAAGCAAAGAGATTTGCCATTCTGGTCATGGTACCCAGTGCCAAACATGCTCAAGAGCAGAGAAGGAAAGAAGGCCTCTTGTGGTGCCGCTGCCGCCAAGGCCAGCTGCCTGTGGTCCTCTCTCATCATACCACTAGAATCATTTACACGCCAGCTGTTCATTCATGCACCAGGACTAAGAACTGGCACCTGAGGTTCCTCTAGCTTCATTCTTTCTTCCATGTACATCATGTCTTTTTAACAATAACCTGGAAAGAACCGTCTTACTACTGACTTTTGTAAGCTGCTCTGGGAGCATTTTCAGCTAGGGAGCAGGGTGGAAATGTGTTACATTTAAAAGTACTTGTACAGTACAAGTGAGCTTGCCAGAGAACCATATTATTGGCAGGAGTGCCAGCTTGGCCCCATGACTGTGGGTGCCCAGGGCCTGGCACCAAAATTTGTGGGTGCCCGGGCACCCAGGGCGTTGGCACCTATGACTCTTGGGAAACAATTACCCCAAGGAAACCAATCACTGTACCCCTCACAGCTGCTTCTTGTTTCCCCGCTTCATGGCTGGGCAACCCAAGCTTCTACACCCACCCACACCCACACACCGTGTTCCCCTTACCTCATAGCGCACGTGGGCTGCCTGCCTGGGCACCCTTAAGGCCAAGTGGGTCCCATTGTCCAGCAAAGTATAGCCGAGTGCCTGCGCCTTCTCCCGAGTCAAAAGATCGTCCCCCGCAAAGGGAAGCCAGTCCTGGTCCACGTTGCCTCGTTTCACCACTAGGTAGAGGGCTTCGTCATCACAGAATCCCTCAGCCTGGGGCAGCACTGGGAGGGAGGCAGTAGGAAGAAGCAAGGCTTTCAGGAGCAGGAACCCTCGTCCATTCACATTCTACCTGCCCTTCCAATGCCACCGGCATGATTTAACAGTAGTACAACTTTCTAGGCAGCCGAGCAGCAGACAAGGACAATTCCTCCAAAAGGAATATTTGCCTGAGGCTGGAAGCAAATGCTCTTCAGGGTAAGCCACCTGCCAAGGCTCAGGTATTGCACAGGTGCACGGAGGCACACCACTTCAGGTCACATTGGGTCTAGGTAGGTGGGACACAGTGCCTGGCCACTCACCTGGAAAGGCCCTGCGCATGTTTGTTAACCCTTCACTGGCCACACCTCCACCCCATTCACACAGTTAAGGCTCTTTGTTGTGGAGCACCTACAAAGACAAGGTGCTCCCTGCGGATTCTCAAACAGAATGTGATCCACACACAATGACAAATCATATCTGTGTTCATTTAACATGCTTTTACCACCTAGCCCACTGAAGAGTACTTGAAGTAGAGCTACTGATTATGAAGTGAAAAGGGCCATCAATTCTCACCTTACCTAGAGCAAAAGAATCCCACAACCATTTGTCCCGCCCAACCTTCTCTCTAAGGGGCAATTTGTTTTATGCTTCTAGGCACAATTTATAGAATAATTACAGTGGTGCCTCGCAAGACGAAATTAATTCGTTCCGCAAGTCTCTTCGTCTTGCGAGTTTTTCGTCTTGCGATGCACGGTTTCCCATAGGAATGCATTGAAAATCAATTAATGCGTTCCTAGGGAAACCGCCTTCAGACCAGGTCCGGGGACAAGGGCTTTTCTTCCCACCCCCAGCATTTTAAAAAACCCCGGGACAGCGGAGGACTTCTCCGCTGTCCAGGGCGATCTTAAAATGCTGGCGGGCGGCATTTTAAAATTGCCCCGGGACAGCGGAGGACTTCTCCGCTGTCCGGGGCGATTTAAAAGCCCCTGGGAAGGCAGGCAGGGGGGACAAAGACTTTTGCCCCCCGCCAGCCTTCAGAAGAGGTCCTGGACCTCTTCTGAAGGCGGGCGGGGGGCGAAAGTCTTTGCTCCCCCCCGCCTGCCTTCAAAAGCCCTCCGGGACAGCGGAGAAACACAGCGTGTTTCTCCGCTCTCCTGGGAAGGCAGGCGGGGGGGAGCAAAGACTTTCGCCCCCCGCCCGCCTTCAGAAGGTGTTCCCGCCCCGCCGCCCGGCTTCGGAGGAGCCTTCCGAAGCCCGGCGGCGGCGGGAGGAGGTGTTCCCGCCCCACCGCCAGGCTTAGGAGGAGGTCCGAGGACAGTGGGGAAGACGCGCTGCGCTTCCCCGCTGTCCCGGAGATTTCCCTATGGGCTGTCGTCTTGCGAAGCAAGCCCATAGGGAAATTCGTCTTGCGAAGCGCCTCCAAAATGGAAAACCCTTTCGTCTATTGCAGGCTAGAAACTAATCTCTATTTACTGAAAATTGCCACTCTAGTCCAGGAGTCAACAGAATAGTGGCTGGCACCCATTGGGACTGGTAAGGCAGACGAAACCAGAGCCAATGACCAGCAGAGCCAACTGATTCCAGCTTTACCCCCATCCTACTCCCTGCCGAGACTAAGGAGGACAAGCAAGCAGGCAGGCAGGCAGGGCCTTCCCCTGCACCAATAGTAGGCAGGTGAGGGCTGGCTGAGGGAAGACTAAGGTGAGTGGGACAGTGTCCCCTCTGCCCTAGTGGACCAGCATCCCCTGCAACAGGAGGATGCCTCTTACGTTCAGCAGCTCACAGAATTCTGTAACATTGCAACTTTCTTCCAGGAGCTGCCCAGGATGGAGAACTGGAGTGCCCCACTTTCGTTTTTTCCTCCCCATAACACTTCAAGGTAGGCTAAATCACCCTCTACACCAAGCATCAACATTACAAAATAATACAAATAGTTATCTAAACTTTGGCATAACTTCTCCATTTAGTCACCACTGTTTTAATGATGCCAAGCTATTCAATATTCATAGTTAAATATTGGTGTTCTTTACAGGCAAACCAGAAGTACCCTCCCTGACCCTGGTGAAATCCTAGATGCCACTTCAAATTGAACAATAGGTAATAGGTAAAGGTAAAGGTACCCCTGCCCGTACGGGCCAGTCTTGCCAGACTCTGGGGTTGTGCGCTCATCTCACTCTATAGGCCGGGGGCCAGCGCTGTCCGGAGACACTTCCGGGTCACGTGGCCAGCGTGACAAAGCTGCATCTGGCAAGCCAGCGCAGCACATGGAAACGCCGTTTACCTTCCCGCCAGAGAAGGTCCCTATTTATCTACTTGCACCCAGGAGTGCTTTCGAACTGCTAGGTTGGCAGGCACTGGGACCGAGCAGCGGGAGCGCACCCCGCCGCGGGGATTCGAACCGCCGACCTTTCGATCGGCAAGCCCTAGGCGCTGAGGCTTTTACCCACAGCGCCACCCGCGTCCCTAGGTAATAGGTACATCTCCCCAAAATTTAACCTTCAGCAACTAAAGTTAAGCTCACCATTTCCACTAACCGATTCTTGAATCCAAAATGGAAAGTGATAAGAATGTTGGTTCCAACCGACTCACCTGCATCCTGGACCAGGGCTGTCAGAGGAACAGGGACATCAAAGGTGTCTCCCTGAGGAATCACACTGAATCCCAATATGGGGTTTGTAGTGTAGCTTCTGATGTTATCTGGTACATACTGGGAAGATAATTTGAGCGGAGGTGAGCTCTGGTTATTCAGCATCATGACAAACCTTTGTTATTATATCACCATCATTTAGAGTGTAACAGCTCTCAAGGGAAGGAGGCTCTGTTGTGCTCATGAAAGCTAGGCATGATAGGCACCTACACTTTAACCTACAAACCATACATTGTGGCCTACTAGATTTCATACCCTTGCAGTGCTTTTAGTTTTAATATGCTCCAGAGAGAAGGTATCCATATATTCCATCCCATCAGCTATTGACTGCAGGGACAATACACATTTGGAGTGAGAGGCAACTTTGCAGTTCCAGAGGCATAAACAAGCACCATCCCTTTCCAAGTCTCAATTCAGTTATAGGATACAGGGGGGAAGAGATGCAACCTCGTGGAAAGAATTAGATGAAAGAAGCTCCATGTCCCAAGTATATTCTTTTGAGTTAGACCTTTCCAAGGATGTCATGCCAAAATTTGTTTTCCTAGCTCAGATGATTTAAGGATGGATAGTTGATGTATCTACTAGTGCTTAAGTGTTATTTAAATGTCAACTCTGAAGTTCCCCAGTCAACAGGACTACCAGCACTTCCACTCTCTATGCTTTGCCCCTTACAACTGCAATACACTCCCCCCAAGAGCCCACAGACTAGGCTTGGTTGGTGGCAGCACTCACCTCCCTTCCAACTCCAGGGGCATCAAAGGGCACTTGTACCACATAGCCCCGACTTCCATTGGAATACTTAGCTTCATAGATCTTATAGCCCTTCTTCTCAGCCTCAGGTAGTGGCAAGGGCCCTGAAGCATCCACAGTAATACTGACCAGCACTACATCTGGCAGGAAGGTGCCAACTGTTGCATTGAAGAGCTGGAGACTGGCATTAGTATCTGTATGGAGAAGAGAAATAGTTTTTGTAAAACAAAACCTTTTTCTAGGCCAGTTCCCCATATCAATTTTGCTCATCAGGCTTACGAGTTAAATTTGCTCTCTAATGGATTTCCTCAGTTGTTCTGTCAACAAGCCCCCACAAGTATATGATGCTTCTCCTTTCTATAAATCCTTCAAGGTTGTCATTTTGCAGACATTTTCAGGACGCTAGTAAGCTAGACAATTTTCCTATTTAACAAAGCTCATCCTTCCCACAGAACATATTTGCTTATTTGTTTATTCCTTCACCAATCCAATGTTCTTCCTTCAAAGACAAAGACCAAGGGTGGTCAACCTGTGGCTGTCCAGATGTGGTGGGTTGGCAACTCCTGGCATCCCTGACCACTGGCGGGCTGAGGGGAGTCCAGCAGCATCTGAAGGCACCAAATCAGCTAGCCTCCAACAAAGAAAATGGAATCCAATAATTGGACCATATAGCCCTGTACTGACTGGCAGAGGCTCTCCAGGGTTTCATATACAAGTCATGTCCAGTCCTACCTGGAGATGCTAACATTTCAACCTGGGACCTTTGGCAATGTATGTGCTCTGCCCCTGAGCTACAGCTCTTCAGTGCAGGTGGGCAGGACCCAGGACCCATGGGCAGGACCCAGGGGACTGAGGAAGCTGTCTTATACCAAGTAAGATCATCGGTCCATCAAGCTTAGTCATGTGTACACTGACTGGCATCAGCTCCTCAGGTTTTCAGACAGGATTCTCATCCAGCCCTACCCAGAAGTGCCAGGGATTGAACCTGGAAACGTCTGCATTCAATGTAAAGGCTCTACCATGGAGCGACAAGCTCTTCCCTGAATTCAAGGATCAAGAATAGACATATAGACACACACACACACACACACACACACCAATAGTAAAGTGGTTCCTGTGCTCAAGACGAACATTGTAAGCTCTTTGACCAAGAGTATGATGCCATCTCTAACTCTCCCACTGAAGAGTTAAGAACATCTAGGGGAATTCTGCAATTTGATCTTGCTAGAATAGAAGGCATCTACTAGCACACACACAAGGGACACGGGTGGCGCTGTGGGTAAAAGCCTCAGCGCCTAGGGCTTGCTGATCGAAAGGTCGGCGGTTCGAATCCCCGCGGCGGGGTGCGCTCCCGCTGCTCGGTCCCAGCGCCTGCCAACCTAGCAGTTCGAAAGCACCCCCAGGTGCAAGTAGATAAATAGGGACCACTTTCTAGTGGGAAGGTAAACGGCGTTTCCGTGTGCGGCTCTGGCTCGCCAGAGCAGTGATGTCACGCTGGCCATGTGACCCGGAAGTGTCTCCGGACAGCGCTGGCCCCCGGCCTCTTGAGTGAGATGGGCGCACAACCCCAGAGTCTGTCAAGACTGGCCCGTACGGGCAGGGGGACCTTTACCTTTACCTTACTAGCACACACAGTTGTCTGTGAAGCAGCCATCACCAATGTTTCAACAACTTTATAGAACTATTATTTACAATGAACACTCACAATCTGTAACTATGACCGGCACAAGTTGCAGAGGGGTGCTAATATCCTTCAGGATGGTATGTTTCGTAATACCCCTCTTGTCATCTTCCCACAGATGCTCTACATAAGGGGCGATTTTGTAGGTAATCATTGGTTTCCCATCAATCACATAGGTCTGGAGCAAGAGATAAACAAGTAGACATCGTTAAAGGGACCTAATGTTAATACAAGCCATGTTGTGACAGGATGTGTGACAGAACCTTGTCTCCCAGGTTCCCACCTTGTTGCTATTTCAATCCCAAAACATGGGCTCTGGACTTTAAGATTTGTTAAGGATTTCTAATACAGGTGTACACTTGACACATTTCATCTCCCTCATTTTGTAAGAAAGTGCCATTAAGACCATTTTGTACAGCAGGAGTGAGCATATCTACATTGTTTTTTTCTATAACTCTTTTCTAGAGCTCTGCCAACCAAAGCCAAGTGCGAAACAGTGGGCTTGTCCACATGGCTGCTTATCCCATGCCAAGAAATCACAGCTCCAAGCAGTCCTCAGTTTGTCCCGCTGCTTTCCTGGGGGAAACCCGCTCTCTAGTGCTGAATTGGAGCAAACATCAATCTGTAGAAAACCTAACTGATATTTGCTCCAGCGGGTTTTCCTGGGTGAAAGCAGTGGAACAAGTGGAAGTGTAGATGAGCTCAGTGTCTGAGGATAGAGAAGGGCAACATTCTCTTTCTAGAATTCAGGAGTGGGGTGGCTCCAAGCACATACTCCGTGCCAAGGAGTAATCTAATTCCAGAACCACACTCAATATTTTCACACACAAAAATCCACTACTGATTTCCCCTCTCTCTCTCAGCAGCCTGCTTCATGGAAGAAAGCCTTTTAGTGGCTGCTGTCGTCAGGCAACTGCAGGATCACCCACACAGGAGTTTAATGTGGATTTGAAGCAGCTGAGTCTCATCCACATGACCGCCTCCTCCTTGAACCTGAGCCTGCACTTCCTCACATTACATCTGGATTTTCGAATCTGAGGATAATCCAATAAGGACAGTCTAGCTAATATAAATGTGCATGTTACCCAATGGTGGACAAACATGTGTGCACTGTTTGGGCGTGTTAGGGGATTTTTTATATGTGTGGTGCCATTTCACTGGGGGTCATCTGTGCACTATACTCCTTACTCCCATTTGGTTTCTGTCCCAAAGGAAAATATGTAGTCTGTGTGGTTATTTTTTTGAAATTTAAAAATCAGCTTCTTTCTTCTTTTTTGCAGAGCTGCTCTAGCACAAACAGATGTATTAAAAATAATATTTTTATGGAAAATTAAGTTAAAATTTAATTATTGTATATTACTAAAAGAATTATATGAAAATGATGTACAGATGGTATATAACACTGGTAAAAATGGCAAAAATATTTAGAACAAGCTCTAACAAGTGCTGAAAATGCAAAGAAAAGGAAGGTACCTTTTTCATATGTGGTGGAATTGTAAAACAATGAAAAATTATTGGGATTTGATTTATAATGAAATGAAAATAATGTTTGAGATAACATTAGTTAAAAAACCAGAAGCTTATTAGGTATTTTAGGTCAAGATTTACCAAAAGACAAAAAAAAATTATTAATGTATGTGACTACAGCGGCCAGAATTTTATTAGCTCAAAGATGGAAAAGTGATGAAATACTAACAAAAGAACAATGGCAAGAAAAATTGATGGAATATGCTGAAATGGTAAAGCTGACGGAGAGACTTAAAGATAAGGACAATAATTATTTCAAGAAAGATTAGGAATCTTTTATGATGTATATACAGAAACAATGCACTGAAATTGACTCACTTGCAGGATTTGATTAAGACACTTACAATTAATATAAACAGAAAATATAAATATGAGGGTAAAATGTTAAGAAAATGTTAATAAGGTATCATTTCAATTTCAATATATAAGGTATATAAAATTATAGGCAGAAGAAATGAATATGTGATAAACCAGAAAGGGAAGTTGGAGGAAGTTGAGGGGGGGATAATAGAAAATATAAGATGTAATTTGTGTTTGTTTTTAGTATTGATTACTGTATTTTCTGGCGTATAAGACTACTTTTTAACCCAGGAAAATCTTCTCAAAAGTCGGGGGTCGTCTTATACTCTGGCTACAGCAGCAGTTCCTGCAGCAACTCCCCACCAAAGGATAAAACAACAGCAAATTAAATCAGAGGACACCGAGCTCTCTAGATGAAGCAGAAATATGCTTGAAAATTGGCCCCAGAAGCTCCCAGCCACTGGGAAGTGGAGCGGATTTCCAAGCTGGACTGGAGACTGGTTTTTAAAATTTTTATTTGGTGTGCGTTGGAAGAGAGGTAGTCTTATACGGCGAGTATATCCCAAACTCTATATTTTAACTGGAAAAGTTGGGGGGGCCATCTTATACGCCCAGTCGTCTTATACGCCGAAAAATACGGTATATGAAAATTTTGTTGGAAAATCTTAATAATAATAACAATAACAATAATAATATTTGCCCTTGCATGTACAGAAAAAAAGAAAGGAAGATCTTTCCCAACAAGACAAAGTAGGACCTTCTCTCTCTCAGAAATGAGAGCAACATCCTTTTATTCAAGCACAGCGCTTGCATGGCCCCATTGATTCCGCCCCAAAACTTTTAAGTCAATGATCAGAGGCACCCATGCTCCTCCCTGCCTGGTCATTCTTTGCCCTTGTGTGGCACAACACACACATCTCTCTTTTGACTTGCTCTTTTGTGCAAATCTGATAGACTGAAAAACTTGTATTTCAATTTTTTAAAATAAAAAAGTCATGCTTCAAATTTGGCTTTGATGGAAAATTGTTGCACAATTCCACTACGAAGGTGCATGCATACTGGTAAACAAATACCTGCTGTCATGGCCACAATGGACCCCAGGTTTCCTGACCTGCAGGGAGAGGGGTTGGAAGAACTAATTGTGGGAAAGGGGCAGCACAGAGTGTGAACTGAGCCCATCTAGGCATGAACAAGAAATATTGAGATTTTGGAGGCATAAAATGGAAAGCACTCATATGTTGACAATGGCGCACACTCACAAAAAATGGCCCATATAGGCATCGACACCTTGTATGAATATGCCTTGTGAGACAACCCCCTGCTGAGCCATTACAAACAATCCAGAAACTACCAGTAGATCCCAATCCACCTTCTGCCCACCCCTCTTGTAGAGTACATAGTTTAGGAGTGAAGCAACGCATGGCCATCCATTTGCCTCCCTGCCACTTAGCAAATTACTCCCCATTCAAAAACACTTTGTGCTAGACCATTGAATTATCTAAAGCATCCAGGAACAACATCCATACCCACCTTGTAGTTACCACCAGGTGCACCAATGGGCATCTTTAGTACAATAGCATCCTTGTCACTAGCCAGTGAGTATCCCCAACTTCTGATGTCTTGTGTAGACAGTTTGTCCAGGTTGACCCCCATGTCCACTTGCAGCTCCTTGACAATGCCAGCTCCAACCAGGAGAGGAGGGATGCTCTTGGGAATAGTCCAGGTAATTGTTTCCTTCGAGTAGTACACACCATCTGGCAGAGGGGAGTGAGGAGGGAGAGAGGAAAGCTTAGGGAGTCTCCAGACGGTCACTCTTTTGTGGGAGAGACTGAAGCCCATTCCAGAAGTTTAGACTTCCCAGTTAGTGGCTTAAAGGGTTCTGTTGCCCCAGCACAACAAAACCACTTTGAAAAAGAAACAGGCTCTTTGAGGGTCGGAAAGTGACAGAGAAAGGCACTGAAGTGTAGGATGAATGAATGAGCAACAGGAAGACATACTGCAAGCAAATTGGAATGAATGCAGGTTGGATGCTCATTGGCAAATAACTACCTAGCAAACAAATCAGAATGACAGAGACGGCATGTAATCTAACCTCCACATAAGCTTTTTGTGCAAGCAAACCAGGATGAATGTTAAGCAAACAGCTTGTCTGTGGATGGAGGAACATGCCAGTTTTGGCTCCACTTGGGGCTGAATCCACTTACTTGCCTTTTGCCCTTTTGCTCTTTCTAAAGTCTGGCAGAGGTCCTTGCTTCAATGCTCCATGTCCAAGAGCTCTCTCTCTCCCCCCCCCTGCAAAAACCCACTATTTGAAGCTGAATTCAAGCAAATGTCAGTTCTGATTTTCTGCAGATTGACCATTTGCTCTGAGTGAGCTTTATGATTGGGTTTTCACAGGGAAAGCTCCAGAACAAAAAAAGACACAGAGCTTTAAATTACAGACTGTGCCTGGAAAGAGTGGAGGGAAGGTGTGAATGAGTCCTTTGTTTCTCATTTTTCTAACCTCAAATTTAGTTCTCAACATTAGTTTGCAAAAGATAAAAAAGGGAAAGGCTAAGTCCACATGAAAATCGTTCAGCATTCACCTTGTTCTTGTACAATTGCAATGGCACCAACCTGAGTAGAGCTTCAACTGAGTTTCAGTGAGTTCTGGCAGTGAGTTCCCCCCCACCCCAATTTTCACTAATATGAATGTTTATACACACTTTATCCCCAGTATAAGCAATGCTGTACACCTTACTTGTCTGAAGAACTGTACTGCAAAATTCAGAGAAGCAATTTTTTTAGTATAGCTGTGTTTGTTTTCATATTGTTTCAGAAGATGTGAAGAAGGTAGGTTCACCTTTCAATGCAACTGTTTTGAATTCCCATCAAGGAGGGAATCCAAAGCATGGAAACTCTTGTGGGCTTAAGGGGTCTACAGCTCAAAAGACAGACCCCTTTGTTTACATACCTATAGGGCAGGTCACTGCTGTGTCCACCATTAGGAGCATCCAGCGCTGCTTGTAGTAGGTGCTGGACCTCACAGAGGAGAAGGGAATCCCATTGACCTGAAAACAGAAGCAGCAGCTCCTGTCTCTGCCATTTCTCATGTTTCAGTGCCTCACAGCTCAGTCCCTTTTCCCGTGAACTAGCAAGAGCAGAGTTATTTTCAATGGCATTGCAGAATTAGGCACATGCCATTCAAATTGCGCTTAGTTTGCATCATTTATGTTGGCCAAATAGTTCAGCACCTCTTGTTGCTCAGTTCAAATCCATTCATGCCAAGTTAGTACAGATAATGAGTCTACATAAAGCCCTGGTCGAGGGTCTAGCTTCCATCACCATCATTAGTACTACTCCCACTTTTCTACTTCAGTTGCAGAAATATATCATCTAACACTCAGAGAGACTTCCTAGCCAATGCATTCTGCTGACTACATGCTACCCACCCACTACATTTCTCATTACTAAAGTGCACATTTTCTAAGCTCAAAAAGACACAGGTGTCCCTGGCCATGCCAGGGATGCTCCATGCTGAAGGGATCAAGGTAAATATATGTGCAAAATTTATCGTATGCAAGTTTTGTTTTTACTTTACAATTTTATAAGTTGCTTTACAGCTTGAGGCCATCAAAGCAGTGTAAAGACACACACACAAAAATACAACTCTTAATTCTACAAACCATTCAAGCTCTTGCCGTTTCCTTCTGACATGCACCTCCTTATTTGGGGGGGGGGGGGTTATGCACTTACCTCCACCTTCTGAGCCTCAGTGGCATTGTAGGGAGCCCTGAGCACGATCCTCGTGTCTGTGGTGTTGACTCCATAGCCAGCAGCATGAGCTTCTTCCACCCGCATAGCCTTCCTCCTGGCATCCATGTGAAAGACGATTTGCCAGATGGAGGAGGCCCCTGCGACAGCCTATGGGGGAGGGAGGAGAGGGAAGAAATAATTTCAGAGTTTTAAAATAACCTCCCATAGGGAAGTCTGCTGCCCCCCAGTTCTTTCTCAGTTGTGGCAAAGGAGATACCTCCGGAAAGGCAGCAGCCCAGTCCTCAGGGGGACCTGCAGGTTGATCTTGAAGAAAGCCATCTGGGATTGGTGGTACGTTCCTTCTTACAGAGACCTTGAGTGGGGAAAGGGGACATTGTAATTGGGAGAGACTTCACAGCTACTCTCTGTACAGGATCTCCCACGTGCCTTATCCGAGTCAGTCTCTCTCTCTCTCTCTCTCTCTCTCTCTCTCTCTCTCTCTCACACACACACACACACACACACACACACACACATACACACACTTTGCAATTAGGATTTGCCAACTAAACATTTTTGCTTCTTCTGGCAACCGACATGAAATCAAGGAGCAAGGCTCCTGGCCTTTGAAGTGTATACCTCAAATTATTTTTGGCATCTCATATTTGTTTCTAACCTTTAAGCCTGCCACCCACCTCTCCCCATGTGCATCTGGAACACACAATTTTTCCTCCACATTCTACCCCCAGATCAACTTTCACACGTGACATAAGCAGAGTCAGAGAGGTTCAAGAGCATTTTAGTGTACACCTGTAAATACAGGCTGTGTACACCCCATACATTCAAAGCACATGGTTTCCCCCAAAGAATCCTGGGAACTGTAGTTTACCCCTCACAGAGCTACAATTCCCATCACCTTAAAAAAAAAGAACTACAGTGCCAAGGTTCATTGGGGGAATCTGTACACTGTGTCTGCAACCTTCACGCTCAGAGACTTGGCTTCTTGAAAGGCGGCAGCAGATCTCAAGGTACGCCTCTCATGCATTTCAAAATGCTGCTTGGCTCCCCAATATAAAAATTTACCTCCATATAGTTTGCCTCACAGACTATTTCTCGAGGCTGCCACGGGCCATATGAGCAGCTCACTGGAACATTAAGCACCACCGTATGCTGCATCCCAGGGTCTGTCGCTGCCGTTATCTGGATGTTCAAAGTGAAGTGCTGGTCATCCTGAATGTGGGAAGAAGAGGACCAACAGTTAACCTGTATTAAGGGTTATGCTTGCGGTGGTGGAAGTGTTCCTCCTGCAGTATAGGATGAGCTGGATTAAATATGTAACAAACATTCCAGCTCCTCAGAGAACAAAGCTGCTAGAATGTCTGCAATCCAGCAATTATGCAAGAGGGAAAGTTGTCAATTTGGCTGAAGAGAGAGACCCTAGCCACAAGACAGTGTTTGGGGCAGGTCAAGGACTGGCATATGTTTCCAAGGGTGTTTAAAAGGAAAGCGGCTGAAGGGGACTTCCGGGTTGGTGCGATCTGGAAATGGCGGATTCCCTCCGAGCTCCGGGGGGAATCGGCTCCACTGAGGACGGGTCTCGCCGCGCCGGCGACGCGGGGACCCTCAGAAACCGCAGGCGCTGAAGCCTGCGGACAGGAGGACTCGGTGGGCATCTTAAGCGCCTCCCCCCGACCCCCAAAAAGGGTACGGAGGGTGGCGTGGTGCTGAGAGTCGATCGACACCTCGGTGGAGCGAAGCCGCGAGCCATGACCAGAGAGCGCTGACTTTCTACCCTGAAATTTGGACTGAAAAAGAGGAACCCGTGAGTAAAAGGGAATTCGGTTTAAAGAAAAGATTTCCTTGAATTTGAGACGACCGGGGGGTGTGCTAAAAGGGAGTCCGCACCCCCTCTAACTACAGAAAATTTTAAGCAAGGACGGGAGAACTAAGGCGGAGAGGTATTTTTATCTTTATAAAAGAATCAAACTTCCGCGATTTACTAAAAGAAGTGTTGTGCTGGAGAGGAGTTTGAAAGATGGGAATTTTTCCGTGAAATCCCCCCCCCCCCTGGCCAGGGGGAGTCCCGAATTTGAGCCTGTTGGAGAAGAAAAAGGAGTTTGACAGCTGTCAAAAGAGCTGTCAAAAGGACAGATCTAAGTAAAAGTGCATGACATCTTTCTGAAATTAAAGTATCAGAAACTGTAATAAAGTATTGGAAATCCGAAAGAAAGAAACAAAATAAGATTTGGACTGGTGGAAAAGTATACAAAGTAACCAGAAGCCCTCTAGGGGGATTCTTGAGTAGTTACAATGGCTGCAGAGGGAAAATTGCTGGCAGAGATAGAGAGGATGTCTTTTCTCGTGGGAATATTGCAGAAACAGAGTTCGAATATGAGCAAACAACTTATGACCTTGACTTCCGGAATAAGCAACTCTGCTGAATGCATGAATGACCTAACAGGAAAGGAATCTGCAGCTGTAACAGAAGGGACACTTCAAGAGTTGGAGGAAATTGAGAAAATAGAGGACAAATCACAGACGGGAAATATCAAGCAAAAGTCTACAATGCCGGAACACAAAGAAGAAGATTGCTGGGATACATGGATTACAATTCTGCAGAAGATGTTAAAGAGGAAGGAGGAGGCCCCTGAAACACTTGGAGTACAGGAACTAATAAGAAACAAGAAATATGGTTGGGGCACCTCCTTTGAATATGAAAGACTGGTTGGTTTGTGGCAGCAGTGGTTACCAAGTATCCTGGTGGGAAGAGAAACTGGAGTGATGGAGACTGGATGGATTCGAGATCTGATGAACAAGAAGAGAGATTTCCAACAAAATCGACGAAGAGGAACGGAAAGGGACTTAAAGGCCTCGGACATCAGAAACCCAGGCTAAATATTAATGATGACTTTTATTTGGAAAGGGACCAGAACTGGGGCAGGGGGAGGGGGAAGCAGAATGGTAGGAAGGTTCATGAACTTGGGGTTGGTTAAGGAGGTCTTTACTAAATATGAAAATGGGGAATCTGTGGAGGGGAAATTGGGCCGACCTTAGGAAAGAATCTATATGTTTATAAGAAATGGGATTAAGAGAAATGGGACAAACTAGGAGGAGATACAGTAAAAAATTTATATGTTAATTTAAGGAGGAGGAATTTGAACTTGCTGAGCCAATTATTGAGGTAGGGATGTATGAAGGGGGGTGGGGGGGAGTCCAGGGAACAAGGTTAAAGAAATGTGATTTTTGATTTTTGTTGGTAAAAAATGTGAAAATCTAATAAAAATTATTTAAAAAAAAAAAAAAAAAAAGGAAAGCGGCTGAAGGAATTTATAGACACTGCATTAAGAAATGCCTACTAAAATGAACTTGACACAACATTTATTTGTGGATATTTTCAAATTTTAAGAGATTAAAAAGCACCTGCTTTCAGTTAGCTGTGCTTAGCTTCGTACACCTAGTGGAATAACTAGATGTCGAGGTGTTCCTGAGGACTAACCACAGGTGGCCTGAAACATAATACAACGACCCCCCTCCCTAGATGGCACCCTTGTTTGTATTCTTTGTATTCTCCTGCTTGTTTTAAATTGCTAGTCCTCATGGAAGCTACAGGGCATTGCATGCAGATCCAACTTTAAGATGCTCCCAAGACCAGGAACAGTGACTGCCTTATGTCCCAACTCCGTCACCTTCTTCTAGCAGTCTCCATGCTTAAGCACATACTTCTGCCCATAACTTTCACTCCCACCAGGAAGACTTATGGGTTCCAGGCACTGCACAGACTCAGATGCAGAATTCAAAGGCCATCACACAGGTTCAGCCGCTTTGGTCAGAGCAAGCAGATAGCACAGCTCTGACGGGAGGTAGTTCTGCATGCTCTGGGCCATCTGAATGGTAAATTAAGGCCTCAGTGCTTCATAGTGCCTTGCCCTTTTGATCTGAAATGTCCCCAAGTCTCTCACAGGCTGTC